>NC_058405.1:146808101-147077936 GCF_002201575.2 Neomonachus schauinslandi
CTTTCTTTCTTTCTTTCTTTCTTTCTTTCTTTCTTTCTTTCTTTCTTTCTTTCTTTCTTTCTTTCTTTCTTTCTTTCTTTCTTTCTTTCTTTCTTTCTTTCTTTCTTTCTTTCTTTCTTTCTTTCTTTCTTTTGAGAGATGGGGGGAGGGTTTAAGGGAGAGGGAGAGAGAGAGAGAATCTTAAGAAGGCTTAATGCCCAGCATAGAGCCCATTGCAGGGCTTGATCTCACTACTTCAGCCAAAGTCAAGAGTTGGACACTTAACCAACTGAGCCACCCAGGTGCCCGAGGACAGTCATTTCTTTATAGTTATAAATTCATAATATTACTATCCAGTTTCTGGTTTGTGTGACTAAGGGGTCAACATGTTTGATGAAAAAATAGTTTATTCAATTTAAATATGTTCCAATATATTGAATTTACAGTACTTGTAAGGATATCCAGTTTACCTTTTTTAATCCAGTGGAAAGGAAACTCTGCAAGTAAGCAATAGCCAGGTGCATGGGGGGCAGTACCTTTTGACTGTACTTTCTATGTAAACACAGAAATCCTATGGTGGCCTTTTTAAAAAGTGTCCTTTGAGTATCAGAGTGAGTCACTGTAAAAACACAAACTTAATCACTTTTCAAAGCTGCCAGCTGGAATCTTAACTGGAAATTCTGCAGAAATACCTGTTAATGCTTCCAGTTGTTCATGACCTAAAAAAAAAAAAAAAATTGCTGAATCATTCATTCTTAAAAGATTATTATTGTAACTGTATTGTTTTAGTGGTGTGAAGGTACATTTCCTATTTCTTGTGATTTATGGCTCTACATCTTTATGAATGGTAGCCATTTTCCACAAGCAAACTGTACAATGAAAGGAAAGGATTAAAAGATAGTTATCCCATATCCCATAGAGTAGCTTTTATCTGTGTTAAGAATTCCTTTTTTTCTTTGTAATTACCTTACTCACCTGCTTCTATATTGTTGTATAATGGACTGATATTTTCCCACTTAACCTTGGCATTATACAAGGCAAATGTCTAGATTACAGTGACTAATTTTTAAAAAGACAATGCAAAGTACACATATGTAAAGTTATGTGAATATAAATTATCAAAAATTTTAAATGTAGAGATCTGGGTTTTTTTAATTTTTTTTATTCTTATGTTAATCCCCATACATTACATCATTAGTTTTAGATGTAGTGTTCCATGATTCATTGTTTGTGCATAACACCCAGTGCTCCATGCAGAATGTGCCCTCCTCAATACCCACCACCAGGCTAACCCATCCTCCCACCCCCCTCCCCTCTAGAACCCTCAGTTTGTTTTTCAAAGTCCATCGTCTCTCATGGTTCATCTACCCCTCCGATTTCCCCTGCTTCATTCTTCCCCTCCTGCTACCTTCTTCTTCTTCTTCTTCTTTTTTTTCTTAACATATATATTGCATTATTTGTTTCAGAGGTACAGATCTGAGAGTCAACAGTCTTGCACAATTCACAGCGCTTACCAGAGCACATACCCTCCCCAGTGTCTATCACCAGTCACCCCATCCCTCCCACCCCACCCCCCACTCCAGCAACCTTCAGTTTGTTTCCTGAGATTAAGAATTCCTCATATCAGTGAGATCATATGATACATGTCTTTCTCTGTTTGACTTATTTCACTCAACATAACACCCTCCAGTTCCAACCACGTCGTTGCAAATGGCAAGATCTCATTCCTTTTGATGGCTGCATAATATTCCATTGTATATATATACCACATCTTCTTTATCCATTCATCTATCGATGGACATCTTGGCTCTTTCCACAGTTTGGCTATTGTGGACATTGCTGCTATAAACATCGGGGTGCACATACCCCTTTGGATCCCTACTTTTGTATCTTTGGGGTAAATACCCAGTAGTGCAATTGCTGGATCATAGGGTAGCTCTATTTTCAACTTTTTGAGGAACCTCCATACTGTTTTCCAGAGTGGCTGCACCAGCTTGCATTCCCACCAACAGTGTAGGAGGGTTCCCCTTTCTCCGCATCCCCGCCAACATCTATCGTTTCCTGACTTGTTAATTTTAGCCATTCTGACTGGTGTGAGGTGGTATCTCATTGAGGTTTTGATTTGGATTTCCCTGATGCCGAGTGATATTGAGCTCTTTTTCATGTGTCTATTGGCCATTTGGATGTCTTCTTTGGAAAAATGTCTGTTCATGTCTTCTGCCCATTTCTTGATTGGATTCTTTGTTCTTTGGGTGTTGAGTTTGATGAGTTCTTTATAGATTTTGGATACTAGCTCTTTATCTGATATGTCATTTGCAAATATCTTCTCCCATTCTGTCGGTTGTCTTTTGGTTTTGTTGACTGTTCCCTTGGCTTTGCAAAAGCTTTTTATCTTGATGAAGTCCCAATAGTTCATTTTTGCCCTTGCTTCCCTTGCCTTTGGCGATGTTTCTAGGAAGAAGTTGCTTCGGCTGAGGTCAAAGAGGTTGTTGCCTGTGTTCTCCTTTAGGATTTTGATGGACTCCTGTCTCACATTGAGGTCTTTCAACCATTTGGAGTCTATTTTTGTGTGTGGTGTAAGGAAATGGTCCAGTTTCATTCTTCTGCATGTGGCTGTCCAATTTTCCCAACACCATTTGTTGAAGAGACTGTCTTTGTTCCATTGGACATTCTTTCCTGCTTTGTCAAAGATGAGTTGACCATAGAGTTGAGGGTCCATTTCTGGGCTCTCTATTCTGTTCCATTGATCTATGTGTCTGTTTTTGTGCCAGTACCACACTGTCTTGATGATGACAGCTTTGTAATAGAGCTGGAAGTCCGGAATTGTGATGCTGCCTGCTTTGCTTTTCTTTTTCAACATTCCTCTGGCTATGCGGGGTCTTTTCTGGTTCCATACAAATTTTAGGATTATTTGTTCCATTTCTTTGAAAAAAGTGGATGGTATTTTGATGGGGATTGCATTGAATGTGTAGTTTGCTCTAGGTAGCATTGACATCTTTACAATATTTGTTCTTCTAATCCATGAGCATGGAACGTTTTTCCATTTCTTTGTGTCTTCCTCAATTTCTTTCATGAGTATTTTAGAGTTTTCTGAGTACAGATCCTTTGTCTCTTTGGTTAGATTTATTCCTAGGTATCTTATGGTTTTGGGTGCAATTGTAAATGGGATCGACTCCTTAATTTCTCTTTCTTCTGTCTTGTTGTTGGTGTATAGGAATGCCACTGATTTCTGTGCATTGATTTTATATCCTGCCACTTTACTGAATTCCTGTATGAGTTCTAGCAGTTTTGGGGTGGAGTCGTTGGGGTTTTCCACATAAAGTATTATATAATCTGCAAAGAGTGAAGAGTTTGACTTCTTCTTTGCCGATTTGGATGCCTTTTATTTCTTTTTGTTGTCTGATTGCTGTGGCTCGGACTTCCAGTACTATATTGAATAGCAGTGGTGATAGTGGACATCCCTGCCACGTTCCTGACCTTAGGGGGAAAGCTCTGTTTTTCCCCATTGAGAATGATATTTGCTGTGGGTTTTTCATAGATGGCTTTTATGATATTGAGGTATGTACCCTCTATGCCTATATTCTGAAGAGTTTTGATCAAGAAAGGATGCTGTACTCTGTCAAAAGCTTTTTCTGCATCTATTGAGAGGATCATATGGTTCTTGTTCTTTCTTTTGTTAATGTATTGTATCACATTGATTGATTTGCGGATGTTGAACCAACCTTGCAGCCCAGGGATAAATCCCACTTGGTCATAGTGAATAATCCTTTTAATGTACTGTTGGATCCTATTGGCTAGTATTTTGGTGAGAATTTTTGCATCCATGTTCATCAGGGATATTGGTCTGTAATTCTCCTTTTTGATGGGGTCTTTGTCTGGTTTTGGGATCAAGGTAATGCTGGCCTCATAAAATGAGTTTGGAAGTTTTCCTTCCATTTCTATTTTTTGGAACAGTTTCAGAAGAATAGGTATTAATTCTTCTTGGAACGTTTGGTAGAATTCCCCTGGGAAGCCATCTGGCCCTGGGCTTTTGTTTGTTGGGAGATTTTTGACGACTGCTTTAATTTCCTTAGTGGTTATAGGTCTGTTCAGGTTTTCTATTTCTTCCTGGTTCAGTTTTGGTAGTTGATACATCTCTAGGAATGCATCCATTTCTTCCAGGTTATCTAATTTGCTGGCATAGAGTTGCTCATAATATGTTCTTAAAATTGTTTGTATTTCTTTGATGTTGGTTGTGATCTCTCCTCTTTCATTCATGATTTTGTTGATTTGGGTCATTTCTCTTTTCTTTTTGATAAGTCTGGCCAGGGGTTTATCAATCTTGTTAATTCTTTCAAGGAACCAGCTCCTAGTTTCGTTGATCTGTTCTGCTGTTCTTTTAGTTTCTATTTCATTGATTTCTGCTCTGATCTTTATTATTTCTCTCCTCCTGCTGGGTTTAGGCTTTATTTGCTGTTCTTTCTCCAACTCCTTTAGGTGTAGGGTTAGGTTGTGTACTTGAGACCTTTCTTGTTTCTTGAGAAAGGCTTGTATTGCTATATACTTTCCTCTTAGGACTGCCTTTGCTGCATCCCAAAGATTTTGAATAGTTGTGTTTTCATTTTCATTGGTTTCCATGTATTTTTTTAATTCTTCTTTAATTTCCTGGTTGACCCATTCATTCTTCAGTAGGATGCTCTTTAGCCTCCATGTATTTGAGTTCTTTCCGACTTTCCTCTTGTGATTGAGTTCTAGTTTCAAAGCATTGTGGTCTGAAAATAGGCAGGGAATGATCCCAATCTTTTGGTACCGGTTGAGACCGGATTTATGACCTAGGATGTGATCTATTCTGGAGAATGTTCCATGGGCACTAGAGAAGAATGTGTATTCCGTTGCTTTGGGATGGAATGTTCTGAATATGTCTGTGAAGTCCATTTGGTCCAGTGTGTCATTTAAAGTCTTTATTTCCTTGTTGATCTTTTGCTTAGACAATCTGTCCATTTCAGTGAGGGGGGTGTTAAAGTCCCCCACTATTATTGTATTGTTGTCGATGTGTTTCTTTGCTTTTGTTATTAATTGCCTTATATAATTGGCTGCTCCCATGTTAGGGGCATAGATATTTACAATTGTTAGATCTTCTTGTTGGATAGACCCTTTAAGTAGGAAATAGTGTCCTTTCTCATCTCTTATTACAGTCTTTGGTTTAAAATCTAATTTGTCTGATATAAGGATTGCCACCCCAGCTTTCTTTTGGTGTCCATTAGCATGGTAAATGGTTTTCCACCCCCTCACTTTCAATCTGGGGGTGTCTTTGGTTCTAAAATGAGTCTCTTGCAGACAGCATATCGATGGGTCTTGTTTTTTAATCCAGTCTGAATGCCTGTGTCTTTTGATTGGGGCATTCAGCCCATTTACATTCAGGGTAACTATTGAAAGATAGGAATTTAGTGCCATTGTATTGCCTGTAAGGTGACTGTTACTGTATATTGTCTGTGTTCCTTTCTGGTCTATGTTGCTTTTAGGGTCTCTCTTTGCTTAGAGGACCCCTTTCAAGATTTGTTGTAGGGCTGGATTTGTGTTTGCAAATTCCTTTAGTTTTTGTTTGTCCTGGAAGCTTTTTATCTCTCCTTCTATTTTCAATGACAGCCTAGCTGGATCTAGTATTCTTGGCTGCATATTTTTCTCATTTAGTGCTCTGAATATATCCTGCCAGTCCTTTCTGGCCTGCCAGGTCTCTGTGGATAGGTCTGTTGCCAATCTAATGTTTCTACCATTGTAGGTTACATATCTCTTCTCCCGAGCTGCTTTCAGGATTTTCTCTTTGTCTCTGAGACTCGTAAGTTTTACTATTAGATGTCGGGGTGTTGACCTATTTTTATTGATTTTGAGAGGGGTTCTCTGTGCCTCCTGGATTTTGATGCCTGTTTCCTTCCCCAAATTAGGGAAGTTCTCTGCTATAATTTGCTCCATTATACCTTCTGCCCCTCTCTCTCTTTCTTCTTCTTCTGGGATCCCAATTATTCTAATGTTGTTTCGTCTTATGGTATCGCTTATCTCTCGAATTCTGCCTTCGTGATCCAGTAGTTGTTTATCTCTCTTTTTCTCAGCTTCTTTATTTTCCATCATTTGGTCTTCTATATTACTGATTCTCTCTTCTGCCTCATTTATCCTAGCAGTTAGTGCCCCCATTTTTGATTGCACCTCATTAATAGCCTTTTTGATTTCTACTTGGTTAGATTTTAGGTCTTTTACTTCTCCAGAAAGGGTTTCTCTAATAACTTCCATATTTTTTTCAAGCCCAGCTAGTATCTTTAAAGTGATGATTCTGAACTCTAGATCTGATATCGTACTAATGTCCGCATTGAGTAGGTCCCTGGCAGTCGGTACTACCTCCTGTTCTTTTTGTTGAGGTGATTTTTTCCATCTTGTCATTTTGTGCAGAGGGGAATAGATTAATGAGAGAACAAAATGCTAGCAGAGTAACCACGTCCCCAGAAAATATACTCTAAACAAATCAGAAAAGACCTGAAGCAGTGGAAAAAGAAACGGAAAGAGAGAAAAAAGAAAAAGAAAAAAAAGAAAAAGATAAAGATAAAAAGAAACAAAAACAAACAAAACAAAACAACAACAAAAAAACCCAGAATGTGATCAAATATGATCAGGCTGGTATACAGATCAGTGCCACAGACTAGATTTGGGGTGTATTTTGGTCTTTTAGAAGAAAGTGCCTCCCAAAATTTTAAAGAAAAAAAAACTTATATATGTACAAAAATAAGGGTTGATATGATGAAGGGATGGAATATGATTGTAAAGATGGAAATTATAAAAAATTTTATAAAAGGAATTGATAAGTTATTTGAAAAAAGAAAGAAGAGGATTTAAAAAAAGAAAAAAGAAAAAAAAAGGGAGAGAATGTGATCAGGCAGGGGAGTAGAAAACACCATATACTAGAGATTTAGGGTATATTTTAATCTGTTAGAAGAAACTATCTCAAAATTTTAAAGAGGAACAATTTATATATATATGCCAAAAATACGGGTAACTACTATGAAGGGATAGAATATGACTCTAAAAATGAAAAATAAAAATGTTTTTTTAAAAAAAGGGATTGATAAGATGTTGGTTGAAAAACGGAAAAAGAAAAATTCAAAAAAAAAAAAAAGAAAAAAGAAAAAAAGACAGTTAAAAAAAAACTTAACTTTGAAAGACTAAAGAATCATGGTAAAAATGCCATGAATTCTATGTGTAGTATTCCCCTAGCGCTGGAGTTCTGCCGGTCTCATTGATCGGTAAACTTGGTCTTGGCTGGCTGTTGTTGTTGATCTTCTGGGGGAGGGGCCTGTTGCCGTGGTTCCCAAATGTCTTTGCCGGAGGCGGAATTGCCCTGCCCTTGCCCCCTCCAGGCTAAGTAATCTGCTCGGGTTTGTTCTCCAGAGCTTTTGTTCCCTGCGAGCTTTCCGTACAGCTTTGGAGGCGGAGAGTGAAAATGGCGGCCTCCCAATCTCTCCCGGAGGAGCCGAGAACTCGGGGCCCCGCTTCTCAGTGAGCCCCCAGAGAAAAGCCGTCAGTCACTCCCGTCTCCCCGGTCTCTGGCCGCAATCCGTGCTCACCCGGCCTGTGACTGTGCGTTTCTATCTCTGGCACCCGACCCCGGGTGGAGTCTCCAAACCCAGCAGATCCCTGCGGTGCGCTCCCATGCTGCTCCTCCTGGGAAGGAAGGTGAGTCTCCCTGGATCTGCCGCTTGTTGGGTCCCTGCTGGAAGAGCAGTGGCCTGACGGTGCCGCGGATCACGGTTTATGGCAACCCCGAGCTGAGAGCCCGCACCTGGGCTCTGCCTCTGCAGCCGGCTTCCCTGCTCCGTTACCTGGGAGCTCTGCTACACTCAGGCACCGCCGGTCTTTCTGTGACCCCGAGGGTCCTGAGACCACACTGTCCTGGAGGGTTCCACCCCCCGCTTAGCCACCAGAGTGACGTCCCTCAGCGGAGCAGACTTCTAAAAGTTCCGATTTTGTGCTCCCTGGTTCTATCACTTGTCAGAAGCGGCTGACGGAGGCCCCTCCCCCACCATCTATCCTCCCAAATATTGCCTCGGATTCACTTCTCTGCACGTCCTACCTTCCAGAAAGTGGTCGCTTTTCTGTTCAGACAGTTGTTGCTCTTCTTTTCTTCGCTCTCCTGTTGAGTTTGTAGGTGTTCAGAATGGTTTGATGCCTATCCAGCTGAATTCCTGAGAGGAGACGAAATCCAGGTCTCCTACTCCTCCGCCATCTTGCTCCGCACCCCTAGAGATCTGGTTTTTATAGTTGTAAATAAGAGACATCTGGATATTTATCTTTGCTTTTATAATATACTTTGAAAAAATATATTTTAATTGGATTTATTTTGACTGTAATAGAAATGTGAACTGGAGTTGTATTTTCCTGAATTCCCAACAAGTAGAGCACAGAATCTACACAGTTCTATAAATTATCTTTAAACACTGGATTAAACATAGATAAACAATTTTTACTTTCACTCTATTAAAGCATGTATATAGACTAGATTTTTTAAACTATATTTTAATGTAGCATATGTAGCATATAATATAGCTATATAAATACCATTTTTAAATGTTAGTCTTTTCAATTTTATGGAAGACCAGTTTTACCCTATTTAAAATAAATTTTTGACCAATTATACTAAAAAAATAACTTTTCCACTTTAAATACTTTTTTTTCCTCTTCATTCACCACAGCAAATACATATCTCATCATCAACTTTCATACTGACTCACAACATGATTTCCTTAACAAGTTCATTGGGAGGTCATTGATGTTTTGCTTTCCAAGTATTTCAGTCTCATTGGGTATTGTATATTGTAACAGAAGTTTAATGTGAGGTGATTAAGATTTTGCATAAAACTACAGGCAATTTTACATGGCAGAAAATATATATTATATTAAAGTGGCTTAAAGTTTTCCATGTTTTATTGTACATTAAATGTGAAATATCATTTCAGATATCATGTTCAAATATCATTAAAACATTCCCTTAGAAATAGAAAATCTAGAGAGTATACATGAATGAAATACACAAAATGAAAATTATCTGTGAATGACTTTTGATTGAGAGGCAGTCCCAGTAGCAGAATGTCTGTGTGGTTTGTAGAACATTACAATTCACACTACACTAACAGCTTCCTGTGTAATCCTCCCAAAATTTACCTTGAAGAATTTAAAGCATTTAGTTTGTACATTTTCTGGGTCACAGGCTCCTTTAAGTTTCTGACAGTGCCATTCCCATACATAGGTACAATGGCGTATGTACAGTGGAAAAGATTTCCAAACCACCTAAAGCCTGTAGACCATAATGAATACATGTGTGCCTGAATAGGGGAACAGATGTCATCTTGGGGCACTTACAGCTTTTGCATCTACGAATCACATTTGGGGGCAGCGTGAACACTATAATTATAACATGGTAGTTTTAGCTACAAAAGGCAAGAAAGTCTCCTAAAAAATAGGAGCTAACTGAAGGCACTTTCTGCTTCATAGGATTGGCCATATTCAGTTTCCTCTTTCCTTCATCTTTTATTTCCCCATGCCAATATTCTAGAAACATAGAAAAACTCGCCTGTCTGCAGAATGTATGATAGGTTTTCTAGGTTATTTGATGATAGTGCACTTTTAGTTCTATCATTCTACTGAGACCAAGTGAGCTTTGTTCTTATTTTAGAAAGACAAAAAAGGAAAAGTAAGCAAATAACAAAAAATTTGTATTTAAACACATTGAAATGAGAAAAAAATCATTTTTGCATTCTTTTAAAATTCTGTTTTATTGTGGTAAAAATCTATCAAGAAATTTTTAAGCATACTGTACATATTGTGGACTAGATTTAACAGTGTTGTACAACAGATCTCTAGACCTCATTCATCTTGCATAAGTGAAAATATGCTGTTGATTAGTAACTTCCCATTTCCTTTTCCCCCAGCCCCTTGCAACCAGCATTCCATTCACTGATACTTTGAATATGACTATTTTTAAGCTCATTTTTAAAATTTCACCCAAAATTGAAATTAAAAAATTTCAAAGCAATATAAATATATTTTTAAATGTTATGAAATTATATTAATAAGACTAGTTCCTGCTGCTATCTTCCAGCATTATTGTTTCTAGCATTATTTTAAGGAAGCCAAATGGCTCAATTTAAATGTCCATATTACTCTGTAAATTATGGAGAGCAAAACTTTAGCTGATAACTACTTCCCTAAATTAGTTAAGGTGATTTTTGCCAATGCTAATTAAGGGCATGGAATGTGCCAGTGAATAAGATATTATTCCAGCTTTCAGAAAACTTACTCTTCCTATATTTAGGTAAAGTATGCATATATTAATAATTACTAAACTACAAAACAGTAAATCCACTACTCATCTTTGTAATGAGATATATCTATAAAGTGAAGTGGGTTCAATTCGGAAAATGCAAAATAACAAAAGAAATGTGTATATGTGAGGTATGTGTTTGTGTTAATATGTGAGCTGCTTTATATTTGGAATCATTTATTGGTTAAAAAATCAGGTGAAAGTAGAATTTCAACATATTGTAAAACAATAAATGTGAGTCATTATTTAACATTAAGTGCATTAGCTATTTACATTAACCCTGTACTTTCTAGTTCTTAGCTGAGGCCCATGGTTGATCCTCAGGGGAACTGTAAACTCCCTGAAATTTTAATAAAAACTGTTGTGTGTTTGTGTACACATGCATTTTTCAGGGAAAAAAGTCTTTAGTTTCCATCAGCTTGTAAAAAGTATCCATGACCCAGGAAAGATTAAGGGTTGGTTACTATATTATCTGTCCTGATTATTCAATGTAAATTGGAAAAATAAGTAAATCTAAAACATTGATGTGATTATTTATTTCCAGAGAGCATGAAATAAGACTAATTAGTCCTTTTTTGCTGGAATGGAATTACTGAAATGTTCAATGTAGAAAACAAATATTAGCCCAGAGTAATGTGATAAGAGAAAGTTTTCCATGAACCTAATAACCCAAAAGAAGAGAAATATGACTATAAGTCAAAGATGATGAAATTCATTTAAAGTGGTGCTCTTTATCAGGAAGAGCCTCATTAAGAATGAACATATTTTCACAATATTTCATACAATCTCTATTTCAATTGGAATTAACATTTTCTTCCCAGTTTAGCTAATATTGTGCTGATGTGTTAAACAACCGTATCATCAGGAACATATTTAAGTTTGAAATTGTTGGTGATGATTAATTAGGTAGAAATTGTCCTTTATTTGTTAAATTATTGAAATATGCAAAGAACTTGTGTTTTTTTTTAATGTTGAGAGATTTTTATGATTGCCAGGTATGTTACAGAATGCCCAGGTAATGTGAATTTCAGATAAATATAAATGTGAATATTCAGATGATGAATAATTTTTAGTATAACTATGTTCCAAATATTGGATAGGACATACTTATACTAAAAAAGATTTGCTGCTGTTTATCTGAAACTGAAATTTAACTATGTATGCTATATTTTTATTTGCTAAATCTAATAACCTAACATGCATATTTGCTGCTGAAAATTATTTCAGAGGCAACAGAATATAATTTTATTGCATTATAACTTAAAATGAACACTATAAGGAAGAAATTCCCTTGAGAATCAATATTCCCTTACGAAAAACATAAAAGTAAATGCTTTCTGTATGTCCATAACAGCTAATAAGTAAATATACACAGTAAAGAAGAAGTTAAGACAAATTTAAGTTTTAAATAGATGTATTATTATGTTTGGTAAAGGAAGGATTCAAATATTACATTTCATGGGACTCTATATCTTTTATACTGTAAGAAGATGCCTGCTAAGAATGAAAAGGATTTCAGCATTGGAATTGGCATGTCCAGAAATGTTTGTAGGATGTGGAATGTAAGAACCAATGGACAGTGTTGGAGTACTGCAAGGTTACTAAATATGGACTTACCATGATTAAGTTTAATTTAATAGCCATAGAAGTGTCTTGAAGTATGTAATGTAGCAAAAGGGAGGAAAAACACATCAGAAGAGGAGAATGTAGAAAGGCACTGGAAAATTGAGGGAAGGAGAAATAAGGGAGCAAAAAATATTCTCGGCAAGAAAGCATAAGGGAAAATGAGAAGTAGACTTAAAGAGCAGCAAAGAGTTAAATTAGCAACCTGGATTGAAAATGTTCTATTTGGAAGGTAAAAGGAATATAATTAATAGGGTTTCTCATGGGTAAAGAGCCAGTTGGGAAAGTCAGGCTGAAGGGTGAGGGAAGGGAGGAAACAATATTCATGCAAAATCCAGATGAGCTGTGTAAGAGAGCAACACAATGTGTATTTGCAAATCATACAGTTGAGGATATAGTTCTTAGGAGGTGGGTTTGAGTGAGTAATGTGAATGAATCAAACACAGTGTTAGTTGTTAGAAATAGTTTAAGAAGAGTATGTGGTTTAGGAGAAGTATGGTCAGTTAGTGGTTGCTATGTGTGTATACCAAATAAGATTGTTTATTGGATAATAGAATATGAGACTTGTCTAAATTGCATGCTTGGCTTACTCTCTTGCACTTTGTTTGGGTAAAAGAAGGTGTGAAGAAGTTTCACTCATTTATGCACTTACTGTTTGTAGAAGAGGCTCCCTATCTTGTGATCCAAAGTCACATAGCACATGAAATGAAAAAAAGTTCAATACATATTAGTTGAATGAATGAATGAATGAATGAAAAGAAACCCAGAAGTATTCACAAATATTGCACTAAAGCAACTCCATTTCCCAAATAGTTACAGAGCTTCCTCCTATATATAAGAATAGAGGTTAACTATGGCTTTAGTCAGTGAAGGAAATTAGTTTTTAAAAAGAAAAGAAAAAGCCTCTGCTTCTTTAATATCAGTTTCAAGATTCAGTATCAGTATTCACTAATAGAGGTGCAGATATATAAACCAAATACATTTTCAGAGTAGCCAGAGCATTGCCCCCAATGAAATAGGCATATGGGAACCCATGCTGAGGTAATTATAAAGAAAATATAAGTCATTTAGGCCAGTATGTTCTTGAAGAGTTCATAATGGTTTGACAACTTTAAAAACAAATGCCCCTCCACTCAGGTTCCCAGAGCTATCCAGCTGGTTGTAGTTATAACACATGTTCATTTAAATTAGTTGTTTTTAAATATATTACCATTTTTTAGAAGCTATCTTTATTAAGAGTGCCTCAATTCTAATTTAATTCATTTATACCTAAAACTGATTTACAAAGGAAAAGCAAACTAAGACACAAGGAAATATCATTTAATGACCTCTGGATGAGGAAAATTCAAGAAGTCAGACAATATCAAATGCTGGAGAGTATATGGATCAAAATTGTTGTTGAGAGTCAAAATTTGTCCAACTAATTTCAAAACAATTGAACACTTTGTAATTACCTTTTGGACTCCATTCCTGGAAACATCTTTTTACAAGTGTACCATAAGACATGTACAAGACTATTTTAGCAGCATAGTTTACAAATGAAAAACACTGGAAGCAAACCAAATGAGCACTGACAAAATTAATTTTAAAACTGTGATGTTTTCATAAAAAATGGGGCACTCCACAAAGTGAACTGTAATGTTATGGATACTGTTGTGCACCACTAGATTCTCCGCTTCAGCACTGAGGCACTCATTTTTTTCCAGCTGCCAGAAGTATTGTTTGATGATCAGTAATAGCTGAATTGCTCCTGGGACATCACCTTGGTCAAAGAGACAAAAACTGTCTTCACAGGGGTAGTCTACATCTAATAGGCTGTGAAGGCCTGGCCACCTTTTTTCAATTTGGGACTTCTTCATAGAGCCACCTCAGCTTCAGAGCTTTCTTGGGTTTAGCCAAGTTCTCTGTTGCAAGTGTAGTGCAATTAATTCAGTGTCTCCCTTACCCAATTCCCCTTTCCTCATTTCTTAGAGTGGTTCCTGAGAATACTTACCAATAAACCACTTGCACACATATTTTTCTCAAGTCAATTTTCTAAGAACCTGAACTATGGCAGATGGTATCAAGAATAGTGATTGAAACAGATAATAAATGGGAATTTTGTAGCTAGATCACCAGTTGGTCAGCTGCCAATGAGGACCTCATCACAGATAGCAGGTGGAACATGTATAACAACAAGGCCTAATGTAGTGGTAAAATTGCTAAGTTTTATTGGTTGTGAATAGAAAACAAGAGTAACAGTGTAAGTAATAACCTGCAAATGCAGTATCTCAGTATTGGAAAGATTCAGGGGAAATAGAAATTATAAGGACTGAGGAATCAGAGAATTACTGATGTGGAAGAGGTTGGGGAAAAACAATGCATGAAAGAGAATGCATTTAGGACTGAAAACTATAAGACATTGATGAAAGAAATTGACAAATATACAAATGAAAGATATATTGTATTCTTAGATCAGAATAATTAATTTTGTGAAAATGTCCATACTGCCCAAAGTAGTTTACAGATTTTATGCAATCTTTATCAAAATTCCAATAGCATTTTTCATAGAAATAGAACAATCCTAAAATTCATATAAAACCACAAAAGACCTCAACAGCCAAAACCATCTTAAGGAAGAAAACCAAAGTAGAGGCAATACACGTCTTGATTTCAAACTATTACAAAGCTATAGTAATCAAAGTGGTATAATTCTAGCATAAAAACAGACACAGAGCCCAATGGAACAGAAAGAGAGCCCAGAAATAAGCATGCACATATAGTAAACTAGTCTATGACAAGGTTGCCAAGAATACGCAACAGGGAAGGGAAAGTCTCTTCAATAAATAGTGTTGGGAAAACATATGGAGAAGAAATAACAGAAAAATCATCATTAGGCTGACATTATAGTAAACTAATCAAGCCAGACTCGTAAATGTACTCCAGAACTAGTAGGTGAACATTGAGAATATAATCTATGTTTAAAACATGCCTGAAAAGATAAGAAAATTCATTTACATTATCTTAGAGTATTTGTCCACAGAATACTTCTTAATTATAAAGAAAAACATAGTAATGTTATAGTGGAGAAACCTAGCAGATAGCACCTTAAGTGATCAAAGTTAATGTCACTAGTAATGTGACATTGTGATATACTCTTGTGAAGAACATAGCACAGCTTCTGGGGGTATTCTGGTTAAAATGGATAACCTGAATCTAGTTAGGGGTAAACTTCCAACAAACCCAAAGTTCTACAAAATAATTGACCCATACACTTAAAAAACATCAAGGTTACAAAACATAAGGAATACAGAGAAATTGTACCAGATTGAAGGAGCGTAAGGAGACATGACAATTAAGTGCAACATGTTATCCTGCACTGGGTCTCTGACTATAGATGATGATGATGATGATGATGTTGATGATGATTGCTGTAGAGGACATTATTGGGACTATTGCCAAAATTTGACTAAAGCTTGTGGACTGATGATATTACTGTATCAGTTTTAGTTTCCTGATTTAATGTACTCTGATTATGTAAGAAAGTATCTTTGTCTTTTAGGAAATATATATTGAAATCTTTGGCAGTAATAAAGTATCAAGTCTGCAGCTTATGCTCTAGTAGTTTAGAAAAAAAATCATATGCTGTGTATAAATTACATATATATATAGAGAGAAAGAAAGATAAATACTTAAAATGATTTTAAATGTTAATGACTGGAGAATTTTGTGACAGTAATGGGAATTCTTTGGACCATGGCAATGTTTCTATAAATTTAAAATTATTTTAAAATAAAAAGTTGAAAAGCTAACCTCTAAAGTGAGTCATAAGAGAGCTGTATAATAGTTTGAAAGCTGAGATTCAAACAGTAAGCTGAGAAGTTAGATTTGATTTGTCTGGACAAATGCATAAGCTGACTCCTTATTAATTTGTTCAATGAACTTCAAAACAGGATCATACATTTTATTTTTTTATTAGTAAGCAGGACTATGGGTTTTGTTGTTTGGATTTTATTTATAGTATTATTTTGAGGTTCTGGTTTCTAATTCACATGCAACTTCATAAACTTGCCATGGTTCATGGCTTCTTGTTCATGTTTCTTGATTTATGAGACTGAATTATGAAATCTCATAAGTCAGAATGTATGTGATGGAGCCAAATTTATTTTACTGGTTCTGTATTGAGTATTTAGAACTGCTGAATTGCTATAAGTAGGAATTAAATATAAAGGAAGTTCAGAGGTTATAAATGCTTTGGGTAGAAATTGCCTAAAGCATTTTTGTGAGTAAAACTACTAGCTTCATTAAGCAATACATTAAAAAACAACAACAACAACAACAAAAAACAAATATGGAGCACCAAAGTGACCACCTATGGATTCTGAAGTGATTCTGATTATGTCAAGTCAGCTAAATAGTAATATGTTAAAAAAAAAGAAACAAACCTAAAATGACTCAAATTACTTCCATTGCCATTTTAGTCAGATCCACTGGACAAGTTATTCAAGTAATATGGCAGTCGGGTGCCTGGGTGGCTGAGTTGGTTAAGCATCTGCCTTCGGCTTGGGTCATGATCCCAGGATCCTGGGATCCAGCCCCACTGAGCAGGGAGCCTGCTTCTCCCTGTCCCTCTGCCTGCTTCTCCCCTGCTTGTGCTCTCTCTCTCTGTCAAATAAATAAATAAAATCTTAAAAAAAAAAAGTAATATGGCAACTTCAAACATAGGAAACATCCCATGTATATCCATCCAAGTTTTTGATTTTTTGAAGACCTAATACTGCATCAATATCTATGGGAACTTCTTCCACAAGGTGCTACTTATTATTGGAAAGACTCTAAAGTCACCCTCTGATCTAAATCTCTGGTAACCTCTAGGAGAAATAATGAATGTTTTGTTTACAAGATTTGCCTTTGTCTTTTCCAAAACCATGTGAGTGCAGTATACAGCATTTATCTGATACATTTGATCAACATGGAGAGTCAAAATTTTTCCACAAACTAATTCATCTTGCCTAAATTATATTAAAATTTATATCTGCTATCCCTAAATTTTCCACAATGCAATATGAAACCAAACGCAGTAAAAATCTAGCATGGAGCCCTCAAACATAGAAAACATATGAGGTTTATTAAAATGGAGTGGAGCTGACACCATACCAAGAAAAGTCAATGAATAAGATTATCTGAGGAGCAAAGTCAAGAATGTTTGGGAGGAAACTGATATTCTTAAAAAAAAAAATTCACAGTAAGTTTAAGGAAACAATAAGTACTATTAGTTTGGGAACAGAAAAGACTAAGGTTTTAATTTATTTTAAAATATGATAGATTAATGAGGATGTAAGTCAAACAGGAGTCAAGGGAAGAGTTAAGAGGAAGTAGAGACAATAGCACTCAAAAACACATTGCTCTAAAAATCATTTGCACACATCGATTAATATTCTTTATAGGATTTTATCAGTTAGATAATGCTTATAATTCATCCATTATTCTTAATTACTGAGCCACATTATTCTGAACCAAATTATTGTCCCTCTATGCCCCAGTGCTATAAAAAAATTAAACATAAATATACAGTGCATATCACCCTAATAAACATAATTTAAAACATGCACTAAAGAAAGGTCTTTGTTTTTCAACTTTTCAAGTAAATCTTTATTAGGGAAAAAAATCATTGAGAATGTAGTCTATATGACAAATGTGCCTGAGAAAACAATTACTTAGTAACTATGTTCAAAAAGACGTGTGTCTCATCATAACATTTTGACCAGCCTTGATCTACTGAGGAGTTGACTATAAATCTTGACAATGGTAGGAAATGCCCTGGGATCAGAGACTCCTCCAGTGTTACTGTAATTTCTACAAAGTATTTCCTCTTTGATATTACTTGTTTATGATACACAGTTTAAGACCATTCCTCCTCCAGGCATAGCAGATAGAATTCTTTTCTTTTCCAATTCCTTAGAAGAAAATTTCTCAATAATAATCTTTGATTGTTTAATAAATGCTATTTCATGTGAGAAAGTGTTATTTATTTCTAAATACTTTAGCTTCTGTTTATGTGTTAGTTTAACCTTTATTTGGGTTTCATGTTGTAATGATCTACTTATTTCTGCTTTCACTCTTGACCAGATTCTAACTTTAGGTTACCCCCTTGCTTACTCTTTTTTAGAATCTACCAGTGAATAAAAACATGCATTGTTTAATCCTCTTATAAATGGCAAAGTTGAGTGGGAGTTCCACAGTGGTAACAGGCCTGTTTTGGGAAATGAAACTGATTGTGAAAACATGCTACAAATTTGTTTTAGGCTAGTGCTTTTTAAATAATTCAAAGTGAGAATTTTAAAACTAAATCATGTAGATCCATTTTGAACATTGTTTATGGTTGGGTGAAATAATCTGGTTCTGTGAGCCAGGAACTATGTAAGCTTAGTCCCTTAGCCACTCTAGTTCTCATTTGTCTCATTTACAGAGTGCGAAAATTGGACTATATGACTTCCATGTGCCCTACAACTCTGTGATTCCAGGATTTGCCTCTTTCTGCTTCATGAGTGTGACTCTAATACATGTAAGACAAAAAACATTTCAGAAGTAGAGCCCCATGTCTAGGACATAAATAAAGGGTACTTTGAAAGGTATTTCAATATAACTTAAATCTCTACATCTTTAAACTTGTCCTTCCTTCTGATTGGGATTCCTTTCCCCAGTTCTTCACGTGACAGGCTCCTCATCACTCTTATTACAGATCGAATGTCATTTCTTATGTGTTGTCCTTTATGACCACCTATTCTAGGGAAATAGTGGAATATCCCTTAGAAAGGTCCAGTTTATCCCTTAAGAAATATGTTTTTAAAACTTCTCTAGGAGATTTATTTTCAGAAAGTTATTTAATGGCCCTGGTAATCATAAACACATTATTTTTTCATAATGAGTTAAATAGTGTACTAGAAGGAAATGAACATTCAAATGTAATGAGTTTAATTGATTAAAAGAGTGTTTTCTGGGGATTAAGCAATAGTTGCAGATGTTGCGTTTACTGCTTAAAATGTGCTGATTCAAGGAACTTAAATGTTAAAAGTATTTGATTATTAAACACTGCCTTTAAAATATGTAAAAAGAATTGATTCAATTCCTTTTTTTTTTTTTTTTTTGGTCCAGCATTGCAGCATCAATGAAAAAGGATTAATTTATCAGCTAAGTCCTATTTAAGTAGTATATTTATCCTTAAAAAACTGGGGCAGTCACCAGGATAGAGTTAGGATCCTTTAGACTGTGAATTTCTTTGTTTTTGATGATCTTGACAGTTTTGAGGAATGCTGGTCAGGAATTTTGTAGAATGTCTCTCAATTTGGGTTTGTCTGATGTTTTTCTTAGATTATGGTTATGAGTCTTTGGGAGAATGACCATAAAATTAAAATGCCATTTTCATGTGATAGAGTTTTGTATTCTGTTTATCATGATAACACATCACTCTGTATAATTATCTGGTATTATATTATACAGATTATATATTGTTGATAGAAAATTTTTGTTTATAAATTTACTTATTTGTTTAATAAGCCTCCCAACAAAATAGATCAGATCCATGAAAGCCAATATTTGGTTGTCTTGTCCATCACTCTATCCCTAGAGTCTTGAAGGGGGTGGAGCATCTAATAGGAGTTTGATGAACTCTTGAGAGAGTGAATAGATGAGTGAATTATCTTCTGTATAGGTAGCTGAATCCCAACTCAACTCCATTTGAATGTTGTGGCCAATATATTAAATAATATACTAAGGTAAAGTCTTTGAATTTGGGTGTAATGTCAAGAAGATGTTACCTGTTGAGTTTAAACTAATATAAATCAATAGACATACCTTAGTCTAAGGACATACCTTAGTCTAACATACCTTAGTCTAAGAGGTGGTCTTGGATTTGAGTATTCCCTAAATCAAATCCGGATGATCAGAATTTACTTAAATCTGGTCCTGGAGAACAGTATATATAATATATCCTTTGGGGGAATATATCAAAATAGTACCCAATCTGAACCATGAAAACAGAAAAAACTTGTTAGGATTTGGCTACTAAGATGTTAGAAGCATATGTCATTTGCAAATATCTTCTTCTATTCCATCGGTTGCCTTTTAGTTTTGTTGTTTCCTTCCCTGTGCAGAAGCTTTTATTTTGATGTACTCCCAATAGTTTATTTTTGCTTTTGTTTCCCTTGCCTCAGGAGACCTATCTAGAAAAAAGTTGCTATAGCTGATGTCAAAGAGGTTACTGCTTATATTCTTTTCTAGGATTTTTATGGTTTCAGGTCTCATTTTTAAGTCTTTCATCCATTTTGAATTTATTTTTGTATATGGTGTATGACAGTGGTCCAGATTTTTTCTTCTGCTCATTGCTCTCCAGCTTTCCCAACACCACTCATTGAAGAGACTGTCCTTTCCCCACTGGATATTTTTTCCTGCTTTGTCGAAGATTGACAGTTATAGTTTTATATTTTTATATACAGTTGTAGGTTTATTTCTGGATTTTGTATTCTGTTCCATTGATCTATGTGTCTGTTTTTGTGCCAGTACTATACTGTTTTGATTACTACAGATTTGTAATATAATTTGAAATCCAGAGTTGTGATGCCTCCAGCTTTGCTTTTCTTTTTCAAGATTGCTTTGGTTATTCAGGGTCTTTTGTGGTTCCATACAAGTTTTAGAACAGTTTGTTCTAGTTCTGTGAAAAATGCTGTTGGTATTTCGATAGGGATTGCATTAAATGTGTAGACTGCTTTTGTAGTATAGACATTTTAACAAAATTTTTCTTCCAATCCATGAGCATGCAATGTCTTTCCATTTCTTTGTGTTGATTTCAATTTCTTTCATCAGTGTTACGTAGTTTTCAGAAAACAATTCTTTCACCTCTTTGGTTAGATTTATTCCTAGGTATCTTATTATTTTTGGTGATATTGTAAATGGGATTATTTTCTTAATTTCTCTTTCTGCTGCTTCATTATTGGTGTATAGAAATACAGCAGATTTCTGTACATTGATTTTGTATCCTTCAACTTTACTGAAATCAGTTCTAGCAGTTTATGGGTGGTATCTTTAGTGTGTTCTCTATATAATAGCATGTCATCTGAAAATAGTGAAAGTTCTACTTCTTCCTTATTGATTTGGGTGCCTTTTATTTCTTTTTGTTATCTGATTGCTGTGGCTAGGACTTCCAGTACTGTGTTGAATAAAAATGGTAGGAGTAGACATCCTTGTCTTGTTCTAGACCTTAGGGGAAAAGTTCTGTTTTTTCCCATTAAGGATGATGTAAGCTAAGGGTTTTTCATATATGGCCTTTTTTTATATTGAGATATGTTCCTTCTAAACCTACTTTGTTGAGGGTTTTTATCATGAATGGATGTTACACTTTGTCAAATGCTTTCTCTGTGTCTTTTGAAATGATCATATGGTTCTTATCCTTTCTCTTAATGATGTGATGTATCACATTGTGAATATTGAACCACCCTTGCAACCTAGAAATAAATGCCACTTGAGCATGGTGAATGATTTTTTTAATGTATTGTTTGATTCAGTTTGCTAGTATTTTGTTGAAGATTTTTGCATCTGTGTCCATCAGAGATATTGGCCTGTGGTTCCCTTATTTTAGTAGTGTCTTTATCTGGTTTTGGCATCAGGGTAATGCTGGCCTTGTAGAATGAATTTGGAAGGTTTCCTTCTTTTTCCGTTTTTTTTTTTTTTTTAAATACTTTGAGAAGAGTAAGTATTAACTCTTCCTTAAATGTTAGGTAGAATTTGCCTGTGAAGCCATCTGGTCCTGGACTTTTGTTTGTTGGGAGTTTTTTGATTAGTGATTCAATTTCTTTGCTGGTTATTGGTCTGTTCAAATTTTCTATTTCTTCCTGTTTCAGTTTGGTAGTTTATATGTTTCTAGAAATTTATCCATTTTTTCTAGGTTGTCTAGCTTGTTGGTATATAGTTTTTCATAATATTCTCTTATAATTGCTTGTATTTCTGTGGTCTTGGTTATTATTTTTTCCTCTCTTATTTGTGATTTTATTTATTTGTGTCCTTTCCTCTTTTTTTCTTGAAAAGTCTGGCTAGAGGTTTATCAATTTTATTGATTTTTTTCAAAGAACCAGGTCCTGGTTTTATTTATCTGTTCTGTTGCTTTTAGTTTCTGTATAATTTATTTCTGATCTAATTTTTATTATTTCCTTCCTTCTCCTGGTTTTGGGTTTTGTTTTTTTTCCTTTTCTAGCTCCTTTAGGTGTAAGGCTAGGTTGTTGAGATTTTTCTTGCTTCATGAAGTAGGCCTGTATTGCTATAGACCTCCCTCTTAGAACAGCTTTTGCTGCAACCCAAAGATTTTGGACTGTTGTGTTTTCATGTTCATCTGATTCCATGTACTTTTTTATTTCTTTTTTGCTGGTTCACTCATTCATTTTTTTTAGTAGGATGTTATTTAACTTCCATGTATTTGTAGTCTTTCCATATTTTTTCTTGTGGTTGATTTCTAGTTTCATAGCATTGTGGTCAGAAAAGGTGCATAGTATGACTTCAGTCTTCTTGAATTTGTTGAGGCTTGTGTTATGGGCTAATATGTTATCTATTCTGGAGAATGTTCCATGTGCACTTGAAAATAATGTGTATTCTGCTGTTTTAGGATGGAATGTTCTGAATATATCTATTAAATCCATCTGGTCCAGTGTGTCATTCAGAGCCATTGTTTCCTTAATTGATTTTTTATGTAGATGATCTATCAATGATGTAAATGGAGTGTTAAAGTCCCCTACTATTATTGTATTATTTTCAGTTAATTCCTTTATGTTTATTACTAACTGTTTTATGTGTTTGGGTGCTCCCATTTTGGGTGCATAAATACTTACAAGTGTTGTATCTTCATGTTGAATTGTCCCCTTTATTAGTATATAGTGTCCTTTGTTTCTGTTACAGTCTTTGTTTTAAAGTCTATTTTGTCTGATATAAGTATCGCTAGTCTGGCTTTCTTTTGACATCCATTTGCATGATAGATATTTCTCCATCCCCTCACTTTCAATCTGCAGCTGGCTTTCGGTCTAAAATGAGTGTCCTGAAGGCAGCATATAGATGGGTCCTGCTTTTTTATCCATTCTGGCACCTTATGTGTTTTGATTGGAGCATTTAGTCCATTTACAGTCAAAGTAATTATTGATATGTGTTTACCATCATTTTATTATTTTGTCGTTTCTGAATATTTTCTTTAATCCATTCTAGTCTTTAATTAAGTTTTGCTGATTTTCTTTAGTGGTATATTTGGGTCTCTTTGTCTTTATTCTTTGCAAATTTATTAGTGGTTTTTGATATGTGGATGCCATTAGGTTTGTATATAACCTCTTCTGCATATAGCAGTCTATATTAAGTTGGTGGTCATTTAAGTTTGAACCCATTCTTTACTCCTCTCCTCCCCATGTTTTAGGTATATGTTATATTTTATATCTTTTTATTTTGTGAGTTCCTTGGTTAATTTTTTACAGAATTCTTCATTTTTACTGTTTTTTTGTTTCTAACTTTATATTGTCACTTTTGGTCTCTCCTTTCCACTCACAAGAGTCCTCTTTAATATTTCTTGCAGGGCTGGTTTAGTGGTCATGAACTCCTTTAGTTTTTGTTTGTCTGAGACACTCTTTATCTCTCCTTCTATTCTGAATGATAGCCTTGCTGGCTTGCAAAGTTTCTGCTGAAACATCTGGTAGCCTTATGGGTTTTCCCTTGTAAGTTACTGTCTTCTTTTGTCTTGCTGCTTTTAAAATTTTTTCTTTATCACTATATTTTGCTAATTTAATTATAGTATGTCTTGGTGTGGATCTACTTTTGTTCTATTTGGTGGGAGTTCTTTATGCCTCCTGATTCTGGATATCTATTTTCTTCCCCAGGTTAGGGAAGTTTTCAGCTATTATTTCTTCAAATAATTTTTCTGCCCCCTTTTCTCTCTCTTCTATTGGGACTCCTATAATACAGATGTTATTACATTTGATGGAGTCATGGAATTGCCTAAGTGTATTCTTGTTTTACATAATTCTTTTTTCTCTCTTTTGTTCAGCTTGATTACTTTCCATTTCTCTGTCTTTTAGGTCACTAATTCATTCCTCTGCTTCTTCCATCCTATTGTTTCTATGAAACATGTTTCTCATTTTAATTATTGAGCCCTTCATCTCTGCTATGTTATTCCTTTTCTCTGTGTTGAGGGTCTCATTCCTGTCTTCCACTCTTTTTCTCAAGTCCAGTGAGTATCCTTACGATCATTACTTTAAATTCTGTATCAGGCATATTACTTATATCTGTTTCACTTCAATAACTGGCTTCAGCCTTGTCCTGTTCTTTCATTTGATAGAAGTTCTGTGTCTTCTCATTTTTGTCTAAGTCTCTGTGCCTGTTTCTCTGTGTTAGGAAAGTAAGCTATGTCTCCTGTTCTTGAGGGTAATGGCCATATGAAGAAGAGGTCTTAAAGTGCCCTGCTGTATAGTGTCCCTCTGTTCCTCAGGGCCTGGAAAATTCTGGGAGTATCTCCAATGTGTGCTGTGTGTGCTCTGCTGTTTTATCTTTATCCTTCAGTCTACTCATCTACAGAGGCTCTCTTTGCCTGTTGTGGGCAGTGTTTGATCCCTGGCCTGAATGTGGCATGTTTTAACTAGGTGTGTTCTGGTCCGTTTGTGAAGTGAGACCTGGTGCCACCACTGCAGGAACCAAGGGTCTGCAAAACTCCTGTGAGGGGAGACACAGTGTCATGAGGGATAGGGCCTGTCTTCTGGGGGAGGGGTCCCACCATGCTGGGACTAGGCAAGCATGACTGGGAGGGACAGTTCCCCTGGAGGATGGGAGGGCAAGTCTTGGTGTAAGCAAGTTGGGTAGTGAGTGTCGGCCCTGCACTGGTTCCCATGGGTGGCCCTGTGCTTATGCTGAGGGGTGGAGGTAGGAAATGGCACAAGCCAGTTCTTTTGTTCCCAGAGGGTATCTCTGTGAATGCTGTCTCTCTGGGACACACTCCAGGATGAGTGAATAACTTCTCCACTGTGTGCCCCAGGCACTCTTCAGATCTCTGTTTCCACGATGTATGTGCACGTGTTGTCTGTCTGCCTTCTCCCCAAGAGCAGCCCCAAAGTCCCCCACTGATCTTTAAAACTCCATGCTTTAAGCACCCCTAGTTGCAAGAACTCATGAAATTTCGCCCCTCTCACTTTCTGAGCCAATTGTTATGGAGATTTGTTTTCCCTGTGCATTCCCCTGTGTGCTAGTCTCCCTCTCACTCTTCCACAGCTCCTTCTCTGCTCAAGCAGTCACAATCTGTTTCTTTCCCAAACTACATCTCTGCATTTCCTAACTTCTTTGATGTGGCCTCTTCTCTACCTTTAGTTGTGGAGTTTGTTCTGACAGTCTTCAAGTCAATGTCTGGGGTATTTAGGATGATTTGATAGTTATCTAGATGTATTCATGGGCAAGGTGAGACTTGGGTCCTCCTACTCTGCAGCCATCTCCCAACCTCTCTTCCACTAACTTACAATTTAAACTTAGAAGTTAGTCATAGAAATTAGAAACATTATTAGAAATATAAATGGAGAAATAAATTTATTACATAAAGGCAACTTAATTTTTCAAAAGAAATAATTTTGAATATTATGTATTTTAATGGTAGTCAAGAAGGACAACTTCAGTGAATCAGAAGAGCAGTTATAATCAGGAATGTTTGGTTTTTTGGGTTTCTTTTAAAGATTTTATTTATTTATTTGACAGAGAAAGACAGTGAGAGAGGGAACACAAGCAGAGGGAGTGGGAGAGGGAGAAGCAGGCTTCCTGCGGAGCAGGGAGCCCGATGCGGGGCTCGATCCAAGGACCCTGGGATCATGACCTGAGCCGAAGGCAGACGCTTAATGACTGAGCCACCCAGGCACCCCAGGAATGGTTGGTGTTTTAAAATATGAAGCAATAAGTGAAAAAACAGTGAAGGTCTTAGATATGCTCACATAAATTATTAGTGAAGCAACATGAAATAATGCTGTTTAAGGGGAATGGCAAATAAAGCTAAGACATTTGTGAACAGGGTTGACTAATAATTCAAGCATCACGCTTCTGCTCTACCCCCATGAAAATTCTCTCACAAAAGATAAGGCTCCGTTTTTGGTGACACTATGCTACTTTTGAATTACCTCCATCATACCACTTAACTCATTTGTTTTATTTACTACCTCTGTCTTCCTCATAGACTGGGAGATCACTGAGGATAGATATGTCTTTTTTGTCATTCACTCATACGTTTACTTACTAATCCAACCATTCAAACATTCATCTATTTATTCTTGCATTCAGAAGATATTTTTGAGTGTCTACAATGCAGCAGACCAGTTGAGGCTGATTATGAATACTTGAAGCTTGAAGTCTCCTACAACTTACAAAATAGTTCCCAAAAATAAATATGGGGCATACACTTCAAGTAGTTGTTATGGTCCATTACACACTATTTGTATGTCCCATTGGTCCTGGTTTCAGGGGTGGGGGAAAAAACCCGGTTAAATCTATATATCCTGAGAAATTGATATGTTAAACTCTATCTCTACTTTCTGTGACAAGTACTATCTTACAACCAAATGGGAAAGCTACTCAAATCCACAAACACCCTAGATACCTAGAATCTAAAATGTCTATACTGGCTATAGGAGGCTTTGTAGTATCAGAAACCAAAATAATTGTCTACATAGTAACTTTCATTTATGCCCTGCAGTCTTACTATGTGTATCTGTTTGCCCTCAGAGCCAGAGGCTAAAGAATTTATTGATATCGAATTGCATTGAGCATTTCTTTATTAATTTCTCAACTTCTGCTGAATTTCATCTTCTCCCACTATAAATTTAATTCAGAATGAACATGACATTTCTTCATGCCTTCTCCTTCTAATATGGTGGTACAAATGATGCCACCCCTTAGAACTCTAGGTGCCCACAGCCTCAGTAAGGTGCCATGAATGGAGGTAGCCTTTCAGATATTCTTGAGCTAATTTGAACATTCTGTAATGTCCTTCAGTTTGTATGATGCCTTGGGTATATGGCAAAGTTTCAACCTCTGGATTGAGAATTGCCAGTAAATTTAGATCATACTTTGACATCTCTCCTCAGTTTTGTCTCAGAAAACCTCTCATGACCTTAGTGGTCATGAGAACTGATAGCAATTTGATTTCTGGTCCAACACAGAGAAGTGTATCTTCAAAGCACAGAGATGGTGTCTCTCTCCATCTTGTCTAGTCAGCATAGCTATTTCTTACTAGACAAAAAATCTCTCAGATACAAATCCTCTGGTATATTAAATATTTAGTGGTTTCAGTATATGTTTATCTATAGACTCTTCATTTGTCTCCTCTTATCCCTACTTTTCCACACTCAACAGGCTAACAGGCTTTCACAATAAATGTAGGAATTTACTTATACTTGGCTGTGTAAGGATTCAAAAACATGTCCTACCTCAAATCCCATCCATGTATCAGAAATAACATTTATACAAAATAGTAGAAGGAACTTAGTTTATAAAAAGAGACCTGGTACCAACCTCTAGTCTTAGGCAAAGCACAATGATTCATTTTGTAAAAGAAAACTACTAGAGGGCGCCTGGGTGGCTCAGATGGTTAAGTGTCTGCCTTCGGCTCAGGTCATGATCTCAGGGTCCTGGGATCGAGTCCCGCATCAGGCTCCCTGCTCCTTGGGAGCCTGCTTCTCCTTCTGCCTCTCTCTCATGAATAAATAAATAAAATCTTTAAAAAAAAAGAAAACTACTAGATATCATGAGCACCTTTAAAGCATGGAAACATTATTTGGAAGATGTGGCTCTATGATAATGAACCTGGGAAATAAAATTTAGGACAAGTCAGACTGAAAAGTATAGAAAACAGTTTAGAAACCACTAATAGGATATTGAATAGGAAGTAGCATTATCTGGTATGTTTGAATTGGGTTAGCAGTAAGGGCAAAATTTAATTTATGAAGACTATTGTAAAACTATTAAAATGATTCAGGTCAGAGATGTGGTGAAAAGTATTTGGATTCTAGATATATTTTGAAGGTAAAGCAGACATGATGTGCTGATGGATTGAATATAAGTATAAAGGAATGGGAGAAGTCAAGAATTACCCTCAATACTTTTGGCTTAAGCAACTGGAAGATGGAGATGTCATATTTTAAATGGAAAAGATGGTTCTTAGAAGTTTGTAAGGACAGCTCAGGATTTTAATTTTGGACTAGTTGAGTTTGTTATGCTTATTAAATAGCCAAGTGAAAATGTCAAGTAGGCATTTGAATATAGAAGTCAAGTTTAGAGGCATGATCTAGACGAGATATTTGCATATGAGAATTGCCAGAGCATAAATGAACAAAATGAACAAATGAACAAAAAAAGATCACCCAGGAGGTTAGTGTAGATACAAAAGGCTAGAGGATAAGTACCTTACTTACTTACTAAAGCCCTTCATTGCTTATAGGTTAGAGAGATGAAGAAAAATCAGTGAACGAGATTGAGAAGAAGCAACTAGTAAAGTAGGAGGAAAACCAAGGGAGTACATTGCTGAAGAATCCAAGTAAAGGACAGCCAAACAGGAAGGAATGATCAGTTGTACCAAATGCTGCTGCTAGGTCAGGTAGAGTGAGGAGAGAAAATCAAACATTAAATCATGAGTTATCATTGTATACTTTAGAACATTATTATAACTTTTAAACTACACATATTTGTAGACAAATCTTTTCCCATTGGGTAGACTATGATCTCAACAAATCCTGTTGTTTTTATATATTCTGAGTAAATGAACCTCTTCAGGTGTTGTTACAATCAATATGTAGACTGTATTGACTTGAGCTCTTACAGTTAAGATTTTCAAAGAACAAGCTCTGAGTTTTGCAGAAAGCTACATTAACATTGTTTCTATCTGGCTAGGTTACAAATTGCAGTGAGACAAAGGAGAAACATATTTTTCCATTTACAGATAAAAGAAAAACATAGACACACTTGCTTGAAGAGTAGACAATTACCTTTTCCAATTTGATGGAAGAAATTTTTCTTTTTTTTTTTTTTTTTAAGATTTATTTATTTGAGAGAGAGAGAAACCACGGAGGGGAGGGCAGAGGGAGAGGGAGAGAGAGAATCTCAAGCAGACTCTCCACTGAGTGCAGAGCCTGATCTCAGGACCCTGAGATCATGACCTGAGCCAAAAATCAAGAGTCAGACCCTTAACTGACTGAACCACCCAGGTGCCTCAGAAATTTCTCTTTTTTAGCTAATAGCCCTGTGAACTTCAGGTTCCTGATAGTTCCAATTTATGCTCAGTATTCCCTTGACAACTGTCATAAATAGAATCAGATTTATACTTTTATTTTCTAACTAATGGTCCAGAGTTATATAAATATCATTTATAAATGAAACTTAAAGAAATCCCTGGGTACAATTTAAATGGTATATTTAAAAATAAAGACACTATATATAGTATATTCACTACCACGCAGTTGAAATATCATGTAAAACAAAGTTATACAATTTGAAATTTAGGGGGAAAATCAAATTATTTTAAATTTAATTTTGAAGGTGTTTTTTTCACACAAATTATGCTCAGAGACTGAGATTATCTTTGCCAATAATTTATTCAACACAGGTTCACTGTGGGAATTATAATTTTAACTATATAATTTAAATTAATTATAATTTAAATTTTAATTATATAATTTTAAGTTATAATTTATAATCACAAGCCAAAAGCATACAAAGTAATGTCCCCTAATGAGCCAATAAAGAAAAACACTCCAAACCAATGATAGATTAATTACACTATTTTTTCAGGCAAAGGGGAGATGAAACAAAGTCCGAATTTAGTTGAGGTGTACCTTTCTACAAGCTGGTTCTCAGAAGAGTTGGCTGAGCCAACCAAGAACTGACATCTAGCTGCCTGTGCAAATTGAAAGTCCCTTGTTGCTAGAGAATGATGCTAGTGGAACAAAGGCACTGGTGTTGGCAGGCAAGATGATCTCCTTCATGGGGTTACTGCATGGTTTTCATCACTACCAGCAAGGAATAGCCTTACCAGGGCAGGAGCTGATGTCCCAAGATCTTTGGAGAGCTATTTAGATCAGTAACCTGGTCCAGACAGAACACTCAGTAAAGTCCTCACAGATTCTTGGTATTTAAAGTATCCATTACTTCATAGTCACTTTTCCATATGTTCATATGGATAAGCACTCAGTAGCACAATAATTTTGATGACATTATTCTTGACATGACCTCTGCAATGTAAACAAAATCACCCGTAGATCAAAGCAACTTCACTTAAGCCGTAAGCAAGTAGATTTGAAATCATAACAAACCAATAGACAACCAAAAGGCTTATTTTATCTCCGATCTTTAGTTTGTCAAGACTATCTTGATTCAATCACATTAATGATAGAATAAAGAGAATAAATAAATAATTCTTTGGAAGATTTGGCTATAGGTGGAGAAATGAGTTACTTAAATATTTTACACAAGAGTAATATGTAACCTCAATGCTAAGATATGCTTTATTTTTAATGTAAGTATTATATATTGCTGCTACTTTGTATAAGTAGTGCATGGGGACATGAGGCTGGAATAAAATATATGCTTTTTCAAATAATTAATGAGAACATGCAAGACCTAAGTGTGTTTCTATGGGCAGCATTTTATAATATTCCAGTTGACATTTGATCTTAAGTTCCTCAACTGAAAAATCAATATAGAAAGGTAAGACCTTATTTCAGGGCTCCACCCAAGGCTGCTGATGATTCTGTTTCAAAAGATTTCCTCTGCAGATTTTCCACTGCCTTCACAGGAGCTCTGAAGCACTTTGGATGAGACACCATTTCCTTTATTTACGGGAAGTGTTGCTAAGTTGGGGCCTCTATACTTACCATGACATTTTGCTTCAGAAAGATAGGAGAAAGAAAAATAACCAAGACTTTTGGCAGATAGTTTCTGCATGATTATGAAACAGGGTTACCTGAAAAGTGTTGTGTCCTAGGGGGAATAGTGGAAACAGAATAGCTATAAAGTAATCATGATTAACAAATTTTTAAACAGAGAAAATTCTGATTTTATTTTAAATGCTATTATTAATACTTTAAATAAATTATCATATAATATATTAAATATGAAATTATGGCTTTTATGAACAAGGCACTGGCTCATTCAGTCAACCAACCACTTGATTTCAGCTGTCTGAGAAATGCCAGGAGAGGTCATTCAAAAGGGCAAAATTGACAAAACAGCAAAATTAAATTTCTCCTCACTTTAATTCTTTTCTAATTATTCTAAAAATACATAGAATCACTTCATTGCTTAAGGAAGAACTTCAACAACAAAAAAATAAATTGGGAAAACAGCGCTCTTTTTTTTTCTCATAAAGAATTAATGAAATTGGAGATGACATTTTAAATAAAAATTTAACTCATATTTTAATTTATTTTTATAGTAACATGAAATAACACTGTTTTATTTTCACTGTAATTATCAAAATGCAAACAGAAATGCTAAAAGGAGATTTAGGATGCTTCCACCCATTATTTATTTAAACTCTAGATCAAAAGTTCATCCTAGGCATTGAAAAAAATGTAATTAGATCTACATAGGAATAAAACCAGATTTCCTTGAACACAACTGAGAATAATTATAGCAGAATATGAGTACTTTAAAAAAAAACAGAAAATGTATGACTACAGAATAAAATTATTTATTGGAGAGACTACCAAATGCGCTCGAAAACTTACTTTTTCACCTTTCCTACATTATGTCATCAGACAGAAAGTGTAAAACAAAATTTAAATCACAAAAGCATTAAAACAGAGAAATGGTTCTAACATGATTGAAGAGCCAGTGGAATTGGTGTGATGAATGACACATTTAACTGGATTTTTTTTAATATTTAAAAGATTTATTTTTAAATCTTCATGGTGAATATTTAAAAGATTACTAAAATATCAAAATTGCCAGTTTGCAAAGATACCACATACAAAGGGGAACACAAAAAATTATTCAATAATCCAGAGCCCATTTAAAATTATTTTAGTTTTTTTTTTCCCTAGGGAAAAATGTGTGAAAAAGTTCACTCAAATTTTTTAGAAGTACAAAAACAAACAAACAAAAAACCCTAAAAGCATTGGATGCAGTGGAAAGAAGGAAGAGCAAATTAAAGGAAAATAAAGAATTGCAATGGAGTAGAAAGTTACACATAACAAGAGAGAGAAACAAAAGAAAAGAAAGAAAATGTGAAAAACTCATGTGTGCCAGATGGAGAGCTCTCAGTGAAAGATTCAGGAGAGGATCAGAATTTAGGAGAAAAAGACAGGAAATCTAAGTAGTTTTAAGATGAGTTACTATTATTTATTTGGGCTTTGCACTTCTGAGAGTTATCTCTGCTTTCTTCATTGATTAGTACTATTATAATAAAGATGGTGACCATGACAGCTAACATTTCAAAGAATTTACTATGTTTCAGAAATTGTGCTAAGCACTTTAAATGTACTGTCTTTTAGAATTGTTACAATAACTTTATGAGTTACAGATGCATAAACTAATATTCAAAAAGATTAAAAACCTCGTTCTTGTCCACCTGCCTAGTAAGGGTTTGTAAAGACAGACCTTGCACAACTAATTTCCAACTCCAAAGCCTGGGTAATCATTGGTTTTCCTCTGCTATCTTCCCAAAGGCTCTTCAATGGAGAGGGTGCATTCTAAAAAGAACAATAATTTTAACTCACAAGGTATTTTTTTTCTTTTGAGTTGCCACACCCCTCATGCTTCTTGCTTTGGTTTACAATAGGATTACAAATCAGAGCCAAATGTTTCCATACATCTTATAAAGTATCTCTGAGGTTTGCACCATAATGGATGTTTGTGGGCAAAAGGGAAGGAGGGACAAAGACGCACTCGACTTTGCAAAATGAAGAGAGGGAGACAGGAGGGAGAAAAGGACAAAAAGAGAAAGAAGAAAACCAAGACAGAGAAGCAAAAGTCCAAAAAATAAAAAAATAAAAAAGAGAGACATTGAAAATTATTGGAATATTAATTATTTAGAGATATTTTCTTACAAGCAGAGGCTTGCATAGCTGAAGTTTGATACCAACAGAGTACAGTTATATGAGATGAAGAATGTCTGTGAAATAATAGCGAATACCTGACACTCACATGAATCAGACACTCTTCTAACTTTTACACATATTAACAAGTTTAAAGTAAATCAAATCTATAATTAAGGTCCTATTATTATTCCTACTTCACAGATGAGGAAACTAAGTCTCAGAAAGGTAATTGACAACCACCAAAGCCCTACAGCTAGAGGTGGCAAAGCCAGGATATGAAAATGGGGTTGTTGTCAGTGTCCATGGTCTAAAAGTTCTACATAAGATATAAAAATACAATTATTAGTTAAGGCAAATAAATCTTTCTACTCCTTCCACTCAAGCATAGTAGCTTCAAGTAGAACTAGAATGATTCTTTTCAAATATTCATGTCTATGCAAATATTTACAGACCTTATTATAATCCAAATTCTGTTTAGTAGATCTGGAGTGGGGCCTAAGACTCTGCATATCTAATCAGTTCTGTTAACAAATGATTAAGACAATTTAGTTGATACAAACAAACTTTACTTAATACTTCAAGAAATAGACTGTCTTCTTTGGGAGAACTGCAAAATGCAGTGAAAGACAGAAAGCTTTTATAGGATGAAGAATAAAGAACAAGGAGGAGACAAATAGAAAATAGCTGATTGCTGGGACCACATAGTCAACTTGTTTGGGGTGAGAAGGAAAAAGGAATTAAATATAGAACCCAGAGTTGGCTTAGCATTTGGGGATTGGCTGACTGCATATACTGTATTTCTGGTCAAGTGGAGCATTGACATTGCACAAAAGTTTTTTAAGTTTCAGTTTGCTGACATGGACCCAGGGCAGGAGCAGCTCCATCTTAAGCCTAAAAGGTTGTTTTAACAGTTCCTATGTGATGCTGATGCTGTATCCACAGACCAACAACTGAGTGGCAAGGGTTTGGAACTCTACTGTAGTCTCCTGAGAGGAGGATGGTAGTGTAGAGGTGGTGAGGGTGTTGTGAAATGACAGGGAGATTCGTAAGGGAGGGTTTAAGTACCAAGGTTGAGTTAAAACACATGGTTGATAATTCATAGACCTTTAGGGATGAGGTAGTCTTGGATGAGGTAGTAAATTAACTCAGAGTTAATGAAGTCACACTCGAAGGGACTTGTGTCTTGATTACATAGCAAGTTGATAATGACAACCTGTGGTTCTTGTTCCTGGGCCTTTGCTCAGTTTATTCTGCAAAGGCAAATCTGAAGGATATACCCACTCTCATTGTCTAGCTTAGTCATTACAGAAGATTAATCATGGCTATTTTTTTAAAAAGAGAGTCCAGAACCTTGTTTTTTAAGCTTAGTTAAAATATATTCCTAGTTTGGAGAAATGTGGAATTATAAGTGAAAGTAAGGGCTTTGTATCAGGTAGGGGTCTGCAGAGAAACAGAACCCATAGGATACACACACACACGCACACATGTGCTCTCTCACACACATACACACCATACATATACACACATATATAAAGAGATTTATTATAAAGAAATGGCTCAGGTGTGTGGTTGACAAACTGGAGACAGGATTGTGATAGTGTAGTTCCGGTTTAAAAGCCAATAGGCTTGAGGCTCGAGAAGAAATGATGTTTCAGTATGAGTTCAAAAACCAGGGAAACCCATGTCCCAGCTCCAAACAGTCATGTAGGAGGAATTTCCTCTTATCCAGAGGAGGGTCAGACTTTTCATTCTACTCAGGCTTTCAACTGATTGTATAGGACTACTGATATTAGGGAGGGCAATCTGCTATACTCAGTCTACTGACTCAAATGTTCATTTCATTTGAAAACACACAGACACACCCAGAATTATGTTTGACCAAATATCTGAGCACAACTTGGCCTTTAGCTAAGTTCACACATAAAATTGATCAGTACAGGCTTTGAAAACTTGACTTAATAGATTAGAAACAATTTATATAGAAATATGTGCTTTGTAGTCATACTTAAGTCTTGAATGAATCAATGCTATAAAAATCCTGACAAACCATACCTGGTCTAATTTCATTACTTTAATAGATCAGCATTGGGAACCCTATTTGTTTTCTTCAGGTGTCCAACAGGTGGTGCTACGCATTAATTTACTATGTGAATACTAAGATTATTATTATTATTTAGTTGCCTCCTTTTGTGAAGAAAAATAAATATAGCAATCTTAGTTTAGCAGTAAGTTGAAAAACTGGAAACTATTATTCATAAGCCAGTAGCTACTCAAACCTCAGTTCTCTTACTTCCAAACTCTTTGACTTTGGGAAAGTTATCTAACCTCTGAAATTGTAGTTTGTACCTCTAAAAATATGGAAAATAAGTGACCTTCCCATTGTCATGATGATTAATTGAAATAATACATAAGGAAGCCCCTACTGAAATGTCTGACACTTAGTAAAATTTTAGCAAATGCTAGCTACTGTTGCTATCATTATTTCTAAAAATTTTTTCTAGACTAAATCACTATCTCATTATATTTAGCATGTATGAAATATGCTGCAATTAACATGCATTCCACATTAGAATAAAGTTTATGGACTAAGTCCTTAAAGAACATGTACCAGAAGAAAACATACTAAATTTTGGATTCAGCACTAAGAAAGATATTTTTGAATAAATTTCTAATATGTTATAATACTTTAAATGGATATTTTATAACCACCTCTTTAATGAAATCCCATTAAAGTATGTACTTGGTAGTTTAACAAAATTGTATTTCTTGTGTGTAGATTCTTTTATGGTTTACTCTTGCCATTAGTGATTTAATTCTGTTCATTCCACTTCTGAAGGGAAAATCATAATGATGAAGTTAAAATGAATAAGGATACGTGATTTAGGGTAATTTTGTGTTTGGCATTATTTAACAATGGCTATTCTTGCTAAAGAATTCTGAGTATGAAGACTGTCAATTTGTTGAAAAGAATGATCCTCATGTTAAGCACCTTGTAAAACATCTTGCAGATTATAATTAAAATGTCCAACTAATAACATAAGTTTCTGCTCTTCTATTAAACTTAACAGTTAAATGAATATTGCTAAAGATATTTACTGACAAGAACTGATTCACCTTGGAATCTTAGTGATTTTATAATGTAGTACTGAGGTTTTGTCAAAATGCCCTAGGGCTCTAGGAACATTAGACAGTAACTGTTTTTCTATCAATAACTTTTTATTATAAAGGAAGTTCTAATAAAGCACAAAACTGGTTATTTCTGTATCTACTCACTTGACAAAAGACATGGCTATTAATCCTTAAGGAAAAGAGTGGAGTGAAAAATCTATCCAAAAGCAGTCATATATTAAGGGACAGAAGGTGGACTAGGAGCCAAGGGGTTCATATTCTATTCTGTCTAGGTAACTGTTTTACTATGTGCCCTTGAATAAAAACTTTATTATGTGAACCAATTTTCCCTCTTTCAAAGAGATAGCTAATAACAGCACAAAACTGACTGAGATTGTGAACCTTTCTGCCTTCCCCAAATCCCTTGATTTAAAAAGAAAAAAACATGCATTTCCTGAAGAATAAATCCCTGATGACATTGGAAGGTCTCTGGACCACAAATGTTGAAACCACTTGCGATAGTTATGAATTGATGAAAGAAATTATAGTCTTAAATTAACAAATTTGATGTCTACTTAGGAGGGTTTCTGTGATCTTAGAGCAGTCTAGGCATGTCTCAAGAACAATAATAGAAGAAAGAAGATGGTCCTAGGACAAGGATATTGAACCACATACATTTATATGGAGAGCCCAAGTTGGATTCCCCTTCCCCATACCCAGCCCCCAACCCTTATGTTGAATTGATTACTCACAGGCTAAGGCAGGGAGTTGGAGATTTGGGTTGGAGTGCTCCAGATAATTAGTGTCCAGAGGGAAAAGAGATTTCCCAAACCAGAAGATATGCTATTGTCTGAATTTTCTAACAGAATTTCTAACTTGTCATCAGCATTATCACGAGGAGCATGTTCTTGTAAACAAAACCAGTATTCACAAGAAGGGGAACACATTCTTAAAATAAGATTGAATGCGTCATTAGCACCAAATAGTTGAAGAATGTAGTGGAAGAGAGACACCAGGGACTAATTCCCAAGACAATTCATTTAATAGCATGAACATAAAAAGATATTAAGCTAAATAACACATCTATAAAATAAGAGTAGAGAATCAATTAGAAGTCTTAGAAATAAAAAAAATCATTAATATTAGGGTTCAAATAGGGGCTAAAAATAATAGTTACAGCTGTTGAGTGAATTGTTAATTGAAAAACTGAACTGTAGGCATCTCCTAGAAAAAGTTGAAAAAAAAAAATACAAAGTTGGCAGTGTGGCATAAAAGTCAAGAGAAGTGGAAGAAATCTTTAGAAGTTTCAACATACATCTATTAGGACTTTCAGAGGAAGAAACAGAAAAAAATGGTAGAGAGGAAACAAACATAATAAAAAAACATTTCCCAGAACTAAGGACAAATTAAAAGGCATTAGTCCTGGGAAAAGGATATTGAGCAGGGTCCTGAGCCAGTGGGTGAATTAAAAGGCCACACCAAGCAAAAAGAGAAATTCCTATAGTTTTCAGAAAGGAAAATCAGGTTGCCTGCAAAAAATGAAAAATCAGGCTGGCATATGATATCTCATCACTATGATTGATTGTTAGAAGACCATGAAGCAGTATCATCAAGTACTAAGGGGAACACAGTGTTGGACCTACTTTCACATACTGAGGAAAACATTAGCATTCAGGTGAAAGTGGAAAAACAGATATATTTCCAGAGTTTACCTATTCTCAGGTCTTATTTGATATAATTACATCAGGGCGCACCCCAATAAAATGAAAAACTAATTAAAGACGGAGTATTCTTGGAATAGTGGCAAACAACAGCAACAACAAATTAAACTGTAAAATCTGTCGTTAAGTCTAAGTTACTATTGATGCATAATATCAAAGCAAAGTAGATAAAAATAGCTAAAATCCTAGAAGTTTCCACATGGGAGTGATATATATGATGGAGTATGTGTAGGTGTGAGTCAAATGGGGGATTTAAAGGCTCAAGAAGACACTTGTCTTATTTAATGAGAATTTGGAGACTAATTAATGGTAGATCTTGATAGAAAAGGTAAGATTAAGTGGGTGTGATTAAGATTAAGCAAATTTAATCATCACTAAAAATTGAAGTGGAATTTTCCTGGACTATTAAAGTAGAAAAGCAAAAATACTTCCAATTGACTAGAGGGGAAGAAACCACACAAAAGACATTCTATACACTATACACCAAATAGGATGGATAGATTTAATGTAAATAAATTGGTATTCACAATAAATGTGAATGTGTTTAATTCCCACAAAAGACAGTAAATCTTACATGGGATAAAATTATAAACTTGGCTGTAGTTTGTTCATAAGCAGGGTTAGCCCAGAACAATCTCATTTTACACCTGTTGCCATATTTCCTTCATACAAGTTCTGTGCCTCAGGGAGATATAAAACAGCTTATAGAATGAGAGAGGCTACAATATTTGCTCATTAACAAGATTATTCTGGCAATATATGAAGAGGCATTGAAGAAAAGAGGCAGTTGAAATACTCTGGAGATTCTGAAGTTACTGTTTCATAGATAGATCAACTAAAACAGTATGCTTTGAGTAGCAGTAATACTGAAGAATGCTTATGGATGGTACTTTGAAAAGATGTCCTGTAAATGATTCTATTAAATGCTATGGGGGAAGAGTAAGCTACGTGTGTTGTGCTACGTGTGCATTATATAAAAGAGGGGGACTAGAATGACCTGAGGAGTAAAGAAAGTTTCCCAGAGGACCTAATTTTAGAGTGTCCCATGTGATTAATAGGCTCAGAGAAATGGGGGTCAAAGGAGAGAGCAGAGTGCTCCATGAAAGGGAACAGGAGGAAAGGAACATGGTTCTAGGACTGAAAAATTACCAGTGTGACTGGCATGAAGAAAAAAAAAAAGTGTCATGAAATTAGAGTGGATAAGTGGGCAGAGTATGGGTTAAAGATGTACTAAAGTTAGTAAAGCTATTAAGTCCATGATATTAACAATATCCCACGTTTCCCAGGATGTTCACTGGGATATCTTACTCAAGGGTACAATTTAAAAAAATTTTATTCCTAGAGAAATGAGAAGTCATTGTAGGATTTGAAACAGGGAAAGGATGATAATAATAGAATGATGTCTTTCAAAGAATATTCTAGTTTCTGTGTAAAGAATGGATAGGTCAGAGGACATATCTGCTGGGCAATTAGGGGTGTAGGTGAGAGAAGATGGTGATTTGGACTGGAACCGTGATTGATGAGATACAAGGACATAGACAAATTTAATAAACATTAAACAGAATCAACAGGAATTGGTGATTTGGGATGTGAATACTCTAGTTTTCTTTTGCTGCCTGACAAATTACCACAAATTTAGCAACTTAAAACAACACCGTTGGGTGCCTGGGTGGCTCAGATGGTTAAGCATCTGCCTCCGGCCCAGGTCATGGTATCCAGGTCCTGGGATCAAGCCCCATGTCGGGCTCCCAGCTCAGCGGGGAGTCTGCTTCTCCCTCTCCCTCTGCCTCTCCCCCTACTTGTGCTCTCTCTGTCTCTGTCTCAAATGAATAAATAAAATCTTTAAAAAGAACCCACACCTATTTGTTTGCTCATATTTCTATAGGTCAGAAGTCCAGCAAAGTCTGGCTGGGAACTGTTTAGGTATGATGAGGCTGAAATCATGTTGTTGGTGGAAAAACTTTTCTTGGGGTTGTAAAATTGAGGCTCCATGTTTTGCTGGCTGCCAGCCAGGGTTTGTTCTCAACTAAAGGACACTTCCATTCCTTGCCACATGACTTCCTTTAATCTTTGAAGCCAATAGTTCAGAATCTCCCTCCTGTGGAATCCTTCTACACTAGTTTACTCCTTCAAATCCCTTTCAACAGGAAGAGCCTATCCTTCTTAAGTACTCATCTGATTAGGTCTGGCCCAGGGAGGATAATCTCCCTTTCTTAAAATCTACCATGCAAATAACAGAACATAATCACAGGAATGATATCCCATTATATACACTGGGCCTTCCACAGTCTGAAGGAGGAGATAATAAAAGGGCCTGGGCCATCTGGGTCCTTATAGAATTCTATGTACCACAGTGAAATTTAGGGAAAGATGTCAAGGATAATGACATTTTTGAATTTGAGAATTCTTGTCTAAGGAAGCGTTTAAGTGGTGATATTCTGAATATGAATCAAATGCTTAGAATTCTTAAAATACTAATGTGCACTGTGAATTTTCAACTGTGTACCACACAAAGAAATTTGATTCCATGAGGCATTGAAGGACTAGGGTCATACAGGAAAAATTGCCTCAAGGTATAATTCGGAAGAGAGACTATAAAGGCATCAGTCATTGGGAGCCTGAAGATTATTTTTATCACCTATAAAGGAAATGGAGCAGAGATTCTTTGCTCTACCACAAGAAGTTTGCAAAAATACTGTATTATTTGGTAAAAAAAAAAAAATCTTAGAAAGGAAGCATGCACTCAGGGAGTTTCCTGCCTTTTGCATTGTCTTGGTTCATTAAGATGAACATAATTCCAGAGTTTATTTCTCTTCTCTGGACAAGTTTAAATACCGTGAAAATTTTCTGAAATTATGTACGGAAAGAGATTTCTATTTGTTTCTTTTTCCCCCTTTAGGTGGCTAATATTTTGTTATTTGTTATGGCCTTTAGTATAATTGCTTGTGGTTTATGGAAATATGCTGAAGTGACAACAGAAAAAAATACTAAAGAATAAGTTTTATTAATTATGAGAAATGAGTGATGTGTACTATGAAAGAAAACAAACCAAGAAGAAACAAGAGCTGAGGGATCTGTTTTATTCTCCTTAAGCCATAAATTTCATGTAGGAAAGCAAAAGAATACATAGAGAGGAAGGAGAGAGTGTTCCAGCAACACTTGAAGCCATACTAGTTTTTGTGAGGAAATTCATGGGGAGATAAAGTGTATAATTTGTCTCCTTAACTAGCTACAAATGAGAGGGTAGTCTCAGGGAAGATGGAAGTGTGCCCTTGATGGGAATGTAAAACAGCAAAGAAAAAAGAACATGTTTTCAATTCCCAAAATGAAAAGATATTTGCTTCAGTTAAAATTAAATAAAGTCAGTTCACATTCAATAATTGTAAATCAATGAATATGTCCTATGCAACTTTCCTGCACCTTATAAAAAAAAATTAAATCACCACTATATATGTATGGTCATAGTTTATTTTCTTTTATTGTGTAATGAACACTAAGCAAGCAAGTAATGAAAAATACATCTAAACTATAACTCTGTTGTTTCTTGAAAGCCAAAGAATTGAGAAATGGTGAAAATTTGAAAATTTTATTTAGATGACAACACTTTTGTTAGAAAATTAGAAAAAGGTAAATGAGTTCACAAAGTTAGTTTTCACAGTTCTGAGATTCTACACCTATAGGTGGCTACCCTCATATTTTGTTAATGTAACACTCATAAATGGAATTGGTAATTACATTGTTGAATGAATAGTTATGTCTGCCTCAGTACCACTAGCAGCCTCTATTAATGTTCAGAGAGGTGAAGCCACTGACTCACTTTCATTTTATTGAAGAAAATGTTGAATTAAGTAATTAAAAATTCTGCAAGCAGTTTGACCGTTATGTTAATATATGCCCAACTTTCTACTTAAGAACTTGAATTGGTGATTCTGTGTCTTAATGACTTGTGACAAGTAAGATAAACTGAGACTATTTCCCTCCTCTAATAATTTAATAATTTAAGTCTCAGTATTCCTATAAATATTGACCTGGGCAAGAACAGAACAAAAAATGGGAACTATATCAAGGATTTGGAGACCAACAAAATATATTGAATTACTGATGTGAATGATTGTGTAGCCAGAAAAGATGTTTTAAGTAGGAAGATCAACGTCTTGGTGTTAGTGTTTTTAGTGGTTTGAGAACAAAGTGTTGAATCAATAGTTTTGCCATGTGACAAAGGTATTTGGACAGGTGGTATTTAGACTGGGTATAACAAAAGCTTGTAACTTCAGGTAGCTTGTGTTTGAATTCTGGAAGTTGCATTTACAAATTGTCTAAACTTATGCAATATTTTTAATCTTTTGCACCTAATCAGTGCACCTTTTGCATGGAATATGGAGGGATACTATAGGAAATAAGTAAATAGGGCAGGAGGAGAATCAAGAATATAGTGATGTAAAATTATTATAAACCAGTATTTTGTCTTCAACACCATGCTTCTCATTCTATATACTCTTCTTGGGTGATTATGTACAAGTCTAATTATCATATGTATTTTGATAATATTCAGATTTATAGCTCTAATCCAGATCTCTAAGATTCAGACTCTTATTTTCAATTTTAAATCTCCATTTATTAACATATTTTTTTTGCCAGGAAAAAAATAGTAACAACAACATTTTTGTTTGTTTAGAAGAAAGGATCTTAGTCCATCTTATTAGCTATACCCCAAATTTCCTAGGATGTTCATTGAGATCTCTTACTCAAGGGTAATAGAACTGAACTCTTCATTCCTATATACTGCTTGTCTGGTATCCTTTATAAATCTTTTCTTTTGTGCTAGAAAATTTGGGTCCTCCTTCACTCTCCTTTATCCGTTGTACATAATTAGGTGCTGTGATTTGTTTGGGATTGCACATGTGATTTTTGCTGATATAACCAAAGAAAATCTGAAGATTTTTGTGAAATTAGATGTACAAAAGAAGCTCTTGTTCCATTTAGGCTTGAAATTATGAGGCTGTGAGACTGGAGTGGTTGTTGCCACTTTGTCACCATGTGAGAAAAAAAATGCCTGAAAATAGAGCTAAGTTGGGGAAGGCATGGCTGGGATATGGAACCAGGACAATGCATAATGGTGATATCATTAGTGCCCCTTATCAATTTGTGCTTACATTGGGCTTCTCATTCCACTTTGGCTTGTGGCATTTTAGGTTGGGTTCTCTTTCACTTGGAACTAAGGGATTCCTGACTCACACACATGATTCTCCATCTCTATCATTTCTACTTGAGCTTAGGATTGTATTACTTCTTTCATGAATTGCTCTGAAGCCTCCCTACTGATCTCTGCTGTAAAATTTCCCATAAGTTCTGTCCTCCACACAGTTTGTTTTTTTTTAAGAATTTTATTTATTTATTTGACAGAGAGAGACAAAGCGAGAGAAGAAACACAGCAGGGGGAGTGGGAGAGAGAGAAGCAGGCTTCCCACCGAGCAGGGAGCCCGACGCGGGGCTCGATCCCAGGACCCTGGGATCATGACCTGAGCCGAAGGCAGACGCTTAACGACTAAGCCACCCAGGCGCCCCCCCCCTTTTTTTTTTAAGAATTTTATTTATTTCCTCCACACAGTTCTTAGAATGATCTACCTAACATACAAGGCTGAGCATGTCATGACCCTGTTTAAAACATTATCTGGCTACAGAATGAAGACCAATATCTTTAATCTTGTGTGTGAAGCTCTGCAAGATAAAGCCCCCACCTGACTCTATGACCTACTTTATCATCGTTTTCTCCCTCTTAATATTTGTCTGCTAGAAACACTGAACAGCTAGTACAGTTCCCTTACAAACACACTGTGGCAGTTTTTTATTGCCTTCACTTAAGTTCTTCTTTTGCCTAGGATACCCCTTTTCACTTTGCTTATTCATTCTTCTGTTAAGAATCAAATTACACGGGGCGCCTGGGTGGCTCAGTCGTTAAGCGTCTGCCTTCGGCTCAGGTCATGATCCCAGGGTCCTGGGATCGAGCCCCGCGTCAGGCTCCCTGCTCTGAGGGAAGCCTGTTTCTCCCTTTCCCACTCTCCCCGCTTGTGTTCCTGCTCTCGCTAACTCTGTCAAATAAATAAATAAAATCTTTAAAAAAAAAAGAATCAAATTACACTTATGAAAACTCTCCTGACTCACCTCACACTCCTCAAAACTAGGTTAGGTGCTTTTCACTGATGCTTTCAGAGACCAATCACTATTTTTATCATTGCATTTACCATATTATATTGAAAGCATGTGTTCATCTCTCATCAACCCACTTTCCCCCACCACCGTCCAACCCACCTACATATATGACCGAGTGTTATTTTTCTTTGCATCTCTAGAACCTTGATAAGTTCCTTGTAAATAATACCCAATAAATGTTTATTGAACAAGTGAATGTATAACAGAAAAGTACCACCTTGCTATTTGGCTCTTACATTAAAGGACTTCATAGTTGAACAGAGACAATGGAAATATATTTTCAAAGAAAACAATATTAAAGAGAATACGTATCTCAGTTAATAAAATGTAGGATCAAAATAACTCTCTCTCAGGTCCAGGAGTGAAAAACGTCATTGCTGCCTTTCTTCCAACCACTTCAGAAACTGATATTTAATTCTTCAGAAGAAGAGAATTAGGTACCCTGGTCCAATTTGACAGAGGTTGAATTTGTACATCAACTTAAAAACTAAGTTTACACTAATCTTCCATTACAGATGAATATATCTTTAATATTCATCAATTAAAGTCAAAATGACACTTCTGTTTTCAATTGAGTGCATGTATTGCATTAAAATTTCCTAACACCATTATAGCTTACTCACAGCCTAATGACTGCAGTATATTTCAATTTTACACAAACAGGAAGTACAAGAGTCTATTCTAAATTGTATTTGAGATTTATCCCTTTCCATATGGCCATAGGAACTATTTTTTTCACTTTTGGGGTTTTCCTTTTCCACTTGGGATTTTCTTCCCTCTTGTATTTGTTCATTTCATTCACAGCAAAAGCCAGTGGTGTCATGGCTCCCCAGTTCTCCAAATCCCCACCCATAATACATTCAACCCTTATTCTTCATCTCAGTGTTCTTTCACTACATTGTAGATCAGTGTCCAATGTCAAAATTTGCAGGATTTCTGGGTAAGGTGAAAGAGGAAGAAACTCTGTGGTGGTTGTTCCCATGTATGCACCTTTTGTCCAGTGTTACAACAACCCAACTCCAGTGCTAGATTCATTGGGAGCATCCTCAGCTAAAGTTGTGTAGAGTGGGGAATTAAGTCCCTATTTATTTTACATAAACTTTTCCCATTATTTCAGTTTTCATTAAGCTTGTTTCTCCAACCCTGGGTATATTATGCACCAAGTTGGCCTAAAGGAAGAGCCTTACCAGCTCTCCATTCATAATTTTAAATCTTTTTGGACAAAATTGGTATGTGTGTGATTTTCCACAGAAGTAGAATTGCCTTACTAACTCTTCAAATGTAAGTTAATGAGATGAGAGAGAAATGTAGAGATTATGTGGCTTTCCAATAATTTAACCATAGGAAACAAAATTATTTATGCATATATGTAAAGGAAAAAAGTTGAGAATGTTGCAAATACCACATATCTACTATTCAAAAACAGTCATTGAATAATACCTACTGAAGAGATTGAATCTTTCTTTTTTACAGTAAACAGTATATTATTGCAAAATATCTCTCACAATGTATACCCTTTTCCTAAACTGATAAACTATAATACAGTGCCTTAAGTAATATTCATTTATCAGAACCACTTGATAAATATCTCTATTATTTTGTGAAAAAACTATAGAGGAAAAATTCCCTATATAAGCTGGTTAACAATTTCTTTAGTGAAGCAACATTTTCTGCTAAATTCTCTTAAGATGCTGTTTTCAAGTTATCTTTCTCTTATACAATTTTCTTTCTTACAAATTTATTATGAATTAAGAGTGCAAGTAGCTTTAAATAGAATTTTTTAAAAATGATATGATAAACACCTTAAAACTATTCTTTCTTTTTTCTTTTTATTTTTTATTCAGTTAATTCTAGTTAGTTAACATACAGGTTTATAAAAAACTATTCTTTCAATAATTTTCTACTTAATAGTAAAGGGACCATAGCTCTTAAAATTTAGCTGGAAAGAAACCGCCATACATTCTCATCCAGACTGATTTAATCTTATTCAAAGATGACTGGTTCCCTGGGCATAAGAGATGAGGATTATGAGGATTTGAGGAACAAGGAATGGATCACGAACAAACAAAAGATATTATTTCTCTATCCTCTTCTTAGCTAATAAATATTCAGGAGAATAAAAAACAATACAAATTCCATCTTCATGAAACTAGTGACCACATCACTAGTTTCTAGGATTTAAGTATTCCAGTAAACCATAGGTTTTTTTTTTAAGTACTCAAATATATGTATTTTTGTTGGTGTAAATATGATTATTTTGTCAATTTGAAACCTTATTTTTAAAAAAGATTTTTATTTATTTATTTGACAGAGAGTGAGAGCACGAATAGGCAGAGAGGCAGGCAGAGGGAGAGGGAGAAGCAGACTCCCTGCCGAGCAGAGAGCCCAATGTGGGGCTTGATCCCAGAACCCTGAGATCATGACCTGAGCTGAAGGCAGACGCTTAACCGACTGAGCCATGCAGGTGCCCCTAAAACCTTATTTCTTAATCATTTATATCTGAAACTCAAAATCAATTACTCCATTATGTGTACAAAATGGGAACCAATGGACAGTCTCAATCCTAGACAGGTTTGTGCTTTCTAGAATCACAGTAAGCAACTACGTTATGTTATGGCGAAATTTAAATTGCAGTAATTCTGGGGCGCCTGGGTGGCTCAGTCGGTTAAGTGTCTGCCTTCAGCTCAGCTCAGGTCATGATCCCAGGGTCCTGGGATGGAGCTCTGCATTGGGCTCCCTGCTCAGCAGGGAGTCTGCTTCTCCCTCTGCTCCTCACCCTGCTCTCGTGCTCTCTCTCTCTCAAATCAATAAATAAAATCTTTAAAAATAATTGCAGTAATTCTTATCCTCATTCAAATATTTTCTAAACATATGGAATATAATCATATAGTATTACAGTTTATACATGTAACATCAGAAACTTCATCTGTATACGAAGAATTTAAAGATGAACAAAATAAATACTTTTACTGAAGTAATATCTGGAGGTTTTGTCAATAAATACATTGTAGTCTGTAGTCATTATGACTTGGTCAGAAAAATGAAAACCTCTCCAAGTGTTTCGAACAGGAAAGGATTAAAGTAGGAAATTGAAAGCTAATAAAACTATTGGAGGACTATAAATCCAAAGCTCAGGAAAGCCACAATAGTTCCAGGAAATCATGAAATAGAGGAAAAGCTGGAAACAACCAAAATGGCTCATACCAACTGTCCACACTGCTGAAATGAGTTATTTGTAGAATTACGTTAAACTGCAAAAGGATTCTCAGATGTTACTGGCAATGCTCCATGTGGATTCTCCTCAAGTTTTATGCACAAATTAAATAGCATTTTAATAAATATAGCTGTCTTATTTGAGTAAGGAAGGACCAGAGAAATTGAAGATAAATTTTATATGAGAAAAACAATCGATTAAAAGCAGAAAAATGTGTAAGGGGTAAACATCCAAAAATATATTACAACATAGCATAAAAGCTTTCAATTAAAACAATAAGTAAATATCATCCCTAAATTCTAATTTTACATGTATTCTGAAAATCAGTAGTTCTCAAACTTAGTTGCACATTAGAATCATTTGGATGCTTTTCAAAAATACAATGCCTGTGCCCATGAGGAGGCTTGTATTTATTTTATCTAAGGGGAGCACAGACATTAGCATTTTGTCAAATATCCACAAATGATTCTTTGTGCACTCAAACATGAAAATTCTTGCTTTAGAGAAACTCTGGAACATATTTACAAGGAAATGTGTACATGAATGCTTACAGCAGCTTGTTGAAAAATCTGGCATATTGGAAGCAACTTAAGTGTCTTTCAAAATGTGAATGTAAAATTGTATAATCATATAATGGAATATGATAAAGCAGTAAAAATGTGTGACTAGAACTATTTACATATCAAGATGAATAAATCTTCAAAACACAATGTTACAAAAATAATTTATAATGGTAAGTACAGAATATTATAATATGTGAAGTATGTTTTTAAAAATTACAATTCAGACTCTGTGGGGTATCGCCAAGTAGAAGTGTTTAAAGGAAAATTCATGGCATTAACCTATAAAATTTAGAATCAAGAATGAATAAAAATATAGTACACATTCTATTCAAATCATTGGAGAAAAAAACTACAAAAAAGAAGCTGAAAGCAGAAATTGTATACTTATCTGCTTACACTGATACATATATCATGAATAGCTTTTTATTGGAGGAAATAGATAAAATACCATCTATCACAAGAAACAAAGGAAGAAATCACACATACACAATTAAAAATGAGAAGATTACCAAAAGGATAAAATTGAAATATTACTAAATATATGTGAAATTTTTACAAAGATTAACTCATTATAGGAAAATACAAATAACCAAATTTGACCCCAGCAGAGAGAAATCCTAAATAGAACAATTGTATGGAAAAAAGAAATTCATTAAAGTGCTATATCACTAAAAGACATCAGGCTCAAATATGCCATAGCATATCCCTCTCAAACCTTCTAAAACAGATAATCTGGTGCTATTTAAACTACCTCAGGATTAAGACAAATGTATTTATTTGCACGGATATTAAAGATTACCAAAATAAATTCAGTCAAACATAAAGGCTGTTTACATGTTATATGTTCCTACCTGAGTTTATAGAAAAGCATATTTTTATATTTATAAGCACAAAATATTTCTGGAATTTAAAAAAAAAATCTGCCCAGTGGTAGCCTTTGGAGAATGAGCTTCAGAAAGAGGTTTTTCACTCTATGCCCTTTCATTTTCATGCAATGTGCATTTTTTATCATGACACATGTAATTTTTTCAATAAAAACAGTATTAAAAAATAAATGTTGGAATTCTGAGAACAAAGGGGGTTAAACTTAAGTGACCATCAACTTAATATAGACCGCTAGATGAATAAGATGTTATAAACCTAATGGTAACAAATCAAACACCTGTAATGGGTATGCAAAAAATAGAAAGGAATCCAAGTATATCATTAAAGAAAGCCAGCAAACCATGAGAGAAAAGAGCAAGAGAAGAAAGGGACAGAGAATAACTACAAAAACAAGTAACCATAAAACAAGTAACCATAAAACAAGTAACAAAATGGCAATAAGTATATACCTATCATTAGTTACTTTGAATAGAAATGGGTTAGACACTTCAATCAAAAAACATAGGGTGACAGAATGGATAAAAAAAACAAAACAAGATCCCGGGGTGCCTGGGTGGCTCAGTTGGTTAAGCATCTGCCTTCAGCTCAGGTCATGATCCGTGGTCCTGGGATCAAGCCCTGCATAGGGCTCCCTGCTCAGTGGGGAGCCTGCTTCTCCCTCTCCATTTGACCCTCCCCCCTGCTCATGCTCTTCCTCTCTCTCTCAAATGAATAAATAAAAAACAAACAAGATCCGTCTATATGGTGCATATAAGAGACTCATTTCAGACCTAAAGACAGATGCAGATTGAAAGTGAAGGGAGGGAAAACCATTTATCATGCAAATGGAAGTGAAAAGAAAGCCTGGGTAGCAATACTTAACATCGGCAAAACAGACTGTAAAACAAAGACTGTAACAAGAGACAAACCTAATCATAAGGGAGCAACACAACAAGCAGATATAACAATTGTAAATATTTATGTACTCAACATGGAAACACCTCAATACATAAAGCAACTAAAAACAAACATAAAGGAAGTAATTGATAGTAATACAATATAGTAGAAGACTTTAACACCCTTATCAATAGATAGATTATCCAAACAGAAAATCAACAAGGAAACAGTGGCTTTAAATGACACATTAGACCAGATGGATCTAACAGATATATTCAGAACATTCCATCCTAAAACAGCAGAACATATATTCTTTTCAAGTGCACATGGAACATTCTCCTGAATAGATCACATATTAGGCCACAAAACAAGTCTCAACAAATTCAAAAAATTGAAGTCATACTATGCATAGTTTCTTTTTTTTTTTTTAAGATTTTATTTATTTATTCATGAGAGACAGAGAGAGAGAGGCAGAGGGAGAAGCAGGCTCCCAAGGAGCAGGGAGCCCGATGCGGGACTCGATCCCAGGACCCTAAGATCATGACCTGAGCCGAAGGCAGATGCTTAACCATCTGAGCCACCCAGGCGCCCTATGCATAGTTTCTGACCACAAAACTATGAAACTAGAAATCAACTGCAAGAAAAAATCTGGAAAGACCACAAATACAGGGAGGTTAAATAACATGCTACTAAACAATGAATGGGCCAAGAAATCCAAGAGGAAATTAAGAAATACATGGAGACAAATGAACGTGAAAACAAAATGGTCCAAAATCTTTGGGATGCAGCAATATTTATTCTAAGAGGGAAGCTTATAGCAATCGAGGCCTACCTCAAGAAGCAAAAAAAAAAAAAAAACAAAAAAACCCTCAACCTAACAAAACACCTAAAGGAGCTAGAAAAAGAACAAACAAAACCTAAAACCAACAGAAGGTAGGAAATAATAAAGATTAGAGCAGAAATAAATAAAATAGATACTAAAAAAAAAATAGAAAAGATCAATAAATCCAGGAGCTGGTTCTTTGAAAAGATCAATGCAATTGATTAACCTGTAGCCAGATTCATCAAAAGGGAGAGAGAGAGAGAAAGAAAGGACTCAAATAAACAGAATCAGAAATGAAAGAGGAGAGATCACAACCAACACCACAGAAATACAAAGGATTGTAAGAGAATACTATGAAAAATTATATGCCAAAATACCGGACAACCTAGAAGAAATGGATAAATTCCTAGAAACATATAGCCTTTCAAAACTGAATCAGGAAGAAATAGAGAATTTGAACAGACCGGTTACCAGCAATAAAATTGAATCAGTAATCAAAATCTCTGAACACAAAAGTCCAGGACCATATGGCTTCACAGGTGAATTCTATGAAACATCTAAAGAAGAATTAATACCTATTCTTATCAAACTATTTTAAAAAATAGAAGAGGAAGGAAAGCTTCCACATTCATTCTGTGAGGCCAGCATTACCCCAATACCAAAACCAGATAAAGACATTACAAAAAAAACCCCAGAAGTACAGGCCAATATCTCTGATGAACATTGATGTAAAAAATCCTCAACAAAATGTTAGCAAACCAAATCCAACAATACATAAAAAAAAAGTCATTCATCATGATCAAGTGGGATTTATTCCTGGGTTGCAAGCATGGTTCAATATTTGCAAATCAATCAAAGTGATACATCACATCAACAAGAGAAAGGATAAAAACCATATGATCATTTCAATAGCTGCAGAAAATGCATTTGACAAAGTACCGGTATCCATTCATGATAAAAATCCTCAACAAAGTAGGTGTAGAGGGAACATAATAAGAGTTATATATGAAAAACTCATGCTAACATCAAACTCAGTGATGAAAAACTGAGAGCTTTTCTCCTAAGATCAGGACCAGGACAAGGAAGTCCACTCTCATCACTTTTGTTTGGCTGGCCAAAAATACAAAATATTTTTGTACATTCCTGCACAAATGAACAAGAGATTGTAAGATTGGCTTTTGATATATTTTTGCTTATATATAATTTATAGTTATTTAGCCTTTCAGAATTTCTTTATTACTGTAAAGAAATTACTTTATTTCTATATTTCTAAAATATCTATATTTCTAAAAGAATATTACTGTATTCTTTTGGAAAAAGCCAATAATTGAATTAAATTTTCAGAATTTATAAAATGGCAAAATGATCCTTTTTGGTAAAAGATATAGTTCATTATTGTTTAGGTAGTTTATATTTCTTCTTTCATGCATTAATAGTTTTATATAATATCCATACTTAGTTTTAAATATAGGAGGAGATTTATTGTGGTTTTAAGTTACATTGTACTACTAAGGTTTTATCATGAACTCTTTTAATCATAGATCAAATTCCTCCTCATGAGAATTAGCCACTCAGTCTCTTAATGAGGTGAGCAGCAAATCTAATCTCAAAAGGAATCAAATTTCTTTTGCTTTGAGATATCTACAAATCTATGTCATTCTCTTGCACAGAGCTCTAGGATATTTTACAAAAGACAAATATAGATCAACAGACGATTAAATGTAAAATCCAATAGCTTCACTGCCTTAGAATTTTGAAGGACATACATATATCAATTAAATACAATCATGTCATTATAGAAACAAGAAAGCAGGCTGGAGCACTGATGTTAATTATATCTTTTAAAACCAACCTTCAAAATAAATGCGTTAAATGGTGATAAATTTCTTCATCAATTTGATATGTACTTAATTTTGAAAAATAACATAAGGCAAGAAATGTTGTTAAAACCAAAATATCAGGAAATTACTTCATCTGAAAACAGCATCTGACAACAAAAATGAGGTGGTATCCTGGATAGCTGTTATTGTGCTTTAAATGTGTGTTGGATAGAAATTATTTCAGTCACATATTTCTACCTTTTTGAACACTTGGCCAACCTGTCTTCACTGTTACGCATTTAAGCCAAAAAAAAAAAAAATCTGTGGAATAAGAAGTATATTCATAAAGAGTTTACGTTCCATAGACTCCTAATTATTCTCCATGCCTTAACTGGTTTTCCCACTAGGTACAATTTCCATTTTAAAGTACCCTATATATGCTGAATACTCCTTTAGTCCCCATGCCTAACAATTAAATCCAAATATATTGGCTTGGGATTAAAGATCTCCCATACATAGCATGATCATGCTAGTTGTGCCTGAGCTAGTCCAGGTTTATACCTGTTTTCCTGGCATAATTAATTATAGTACCCTATTCAGTCTTGAAACTGTTCTGTTTCAGAATATCTAGCCATCCTTTCTATAATCAAATTCCAGCCACCTTTCCCAATCATATCTTACACTGATGTGCATTTTATGCATCTCATTCTCAATCCAAAGTAAATTGCTTTGTTGCTCCCTGTGTATTTGTCTCTCTCCTTTCTTGTGCCTCTGTTTATGCAGTTCTCTTGTCCCCTCTGAAATGATCCTCATCCCCAATTGCTTTTGTCTCTCCTTCAGTGTTCACCTTAGACGTCACCACTTTCACAAAACTTTCCTGATTCCCACTTAAAGGCAATCTCTTCTTTCTCTAATTTGTATAGTAGTTTACCTAGATCCATTTCACAGTACAATTTTCCATCTTAACTTGAGGTTATTTAATAAACATCTGATCTCCACTGCTTCAAGGCTGAATGAGTACATTACTATTTTACCATTCATAGTGCCTAAATCTAGGAAGTGCTCAACAAATAATGGAGAATAAATGAAAAATTAAAGTCATACATTATGGTACATTTAAAAGGGTTTATATCCAAAATAATTACGTTAATCAGTGTAAAGGAACTGTGAAAAAGAAAATCAGTGTAAAGGAACTGTGAAAAAGAAAATAAAATTTAACCTTATTGAAGATTGTATTAATTAGATTTTTATCTCTTAAATTAATGGGGATTTGGCCTTATAATTCATATGGCATAACTAAATAATTCAGAATTTTGAAAGTCATATCCTTTAAGATTTTAAGGCTTTTGAAAAATACTTCAATACCATTATGTTGTGTTAGTTTTAATTTTCCCTGCCTACTGATTTTTAACCACTAAATTCCACTCCTGCATGATTAAACTCAACAACTTTCTATAAATAACTTACAACACAGTTTGTAGTCCTGCATCAGTCTTAGGAATCATTTGATATTCTTTTAGTTCATTTATATGTATTTCCAAAGTTGTTTTACAAAGAAAATGCTGTATTAGTGTTTATAAATTTAACAAAAACAAAAAAGCAGCAAATCTCCTTCTCTAGGAAAAGAAAGCAATTTGTGTTTAAGAAAAATTGCTTTGTTTTTTAATTCTAACATTTCTTTACCATTAAAAGGTTAATGTCACTGTAGGTCATATATTTGGAAATTAAATAGAAATGCCATCATTATTTTCTAAAATGCGAACAGTAATTTTTAAAAGTAGGAATGAAATCCCAGTAAAGAGAGGATTGTAGTGGATTATTTTACAATATTTCTAAGGCTATAAAAGTAAAAATATTTTTAAAAATACATAAATATATTATATATAATATAAATATACATTATACGTATGTATTAAATATATTTAAATGCTAACACAGAAGTTAATGTTCTTTAAGTAAATGGAGAAAACATTTTGATGAATTATGTTGTCTTTAGCTATCTCATAAAATGTACAAGACAAATCGTTATATTAACATTACTTTGTGAAGTCATTTCCTTATTGGCTCCTCCTAGGAAGTTCTAAATAAAAAAAAAAAATTGTCAACTCATGTCCTGAACACAAAGGTAGATACATTTTGGGTTTAAATGTTAAGGTGTTTTGAATATAACTGGCAATAGAAAATGTTTCCTGAGCTATTGAAAGGGCCCCTTTCCCTTACCTTGAAACCTACTGTCTTAGGGACTGCCAAACAAACCCAACCTTGTAAGGTTCATTCTTAAACCAGGTTTCTTCAAATCTTGCACTTTAAAAACTGCTCAGGGTAGAGTCTATACTCTAGACCTGGGATGGTGGCAGTAAATCCACTGACTCTTAAAGTCCAAGAATATCAGAAAAGTAAGAAATCAGATCTTTTGGATTCTAACTTACTGAGTTTTTTTGTTTGCTTGTTTTTCTACATCCAAAGACTTTCTTACACTATAGTCTGAGGGAAACTACATTTAAAGTCAGAGGAAAACTATATATAAAGTCAGAGGGAAATATTTTGTATTTAAGTAAAAGCAAGCCTGTAAAGTCAAGGGATTTGATAATAAAAATCCCTTGGCACTAGATTAATAAACAAGTATCTACTGAAAAGGTGTATTGTGATAGGACGCATAATGAGATTCAGAGTGAAAAAAGATGCAGTCTATTCAAGTGATTCAGCTGTTCCAACGCTACATGGCATCAGGGACAGTAGATAAAAGGGAGTACAATCCTTGGTTCTTGGCCTGTCATTTTGCCAAAGTGATTGGGCCTCCGGATCTTTTAAAGGCTAGCTTTTGTGTACTCTAAATGCTTCAGCAGACATGGACAGAGGGTGAATATTAATGTGACTTTAGTTGTAACCAAAATGTGATCAAGTGATGCTATACAAACATGATTACTTTCCAAGAAATCCTTAACAGCATCATTGATAATACAGATCTGAAAATTTTACAAGTTTATTTTTTTAAGATTTTATTTATTTATTATTTATTTATTTATTTATTTATTTATTTATTTATTTATATGAGAGAGTGCATATGTGAGCAGGGTGAGGGGCAGAAGGGGAGGGAGAGGAAGAGAGAGAATCCCAAGCAGACTCTGCACTGAGTGCAGAGCCTGATGTAGGGCTCGATTTCACAACCCTAAGATCATGACCTGAGCTGAAACCAAGAGTCGGATGCGTAACCGACTTAGCCACGCAGGCACCCCTGAGGATTTTACAAGCTTAAAAATTCATGGCCAAAAGTTAGTGTTTCAATTTATTTTAAATTTCTTATGCAATAAACTGATATTTTCTAAATCCTTCACAAATCATATTCTATAAATATTGAGTCTTTTTATACCATGGAATTTCAATCTTGCATGTCAATGTACAATTAGAGGAAAAAAAGATCTACTCCAAAGACCTTTAGAAAAAACTATTAAATTTAACCAGTATTGTTCTGATAAAAAATGAAATTTTAAAGTAACAAAATTAATTATGGGTGGTGGTTAACAAGGTGTTATTTATATTTCAAATATATACTCTTTATATGGTCTCTACAAATATTCTGAATACTCTTTTTGATTAGTAAGCTTCCTTTCTGCTTGAATGATTTCATGTTTTCCTCACACAGGCTACTGATCTTTCCACTGTAAGCCATGATTTTTTTTACTTTATTTTTTCCAGCTCTTTTGGAAAGCCTTCCCTTTTTCATCTTTTTCTTTACCTCAGTCCTGCCTTTTTATACACAAAACCATTCAGCTATTTGAAGTACAAATCAATCTCTATTACATAGTCTTCACTGGTGATTCAAATTTAATTTAATTCAACAGTATTTGTTGTGCATGTTATATCATTTATTGTCTAATTATATCCAAATTAGCACTTCATTTTATACCATCTTGCAGTGTGCTGTAATTCTTTTTTGTACATATATATCTTCTTTCCAAATAAGATAATAAAGATTTAGAAGTTGGGGATTTAATTAATAGCAAAACATACATGGTTTCTTATATGTGTTTTATATTTACAAATGTATTTGTTATATTACAGGCAATTTGTTTTACACTAGAGGTGGTTCTCTAAGACTCCGTTCTGTGCATTGGGTAAATTTCAAACATACTAAAGATCATACTTTCTTAGAAAATTTATTTAGGTGGTGAGAGCAAAATGGTAGAATAGGAGCTACAGTTATTGTCCTCCCACAAAAACAATAATTAGATATCCAAGAACAAAATAGGCCTGGGAGGGCTCAAGAGTTTAATTAAGAACCTGCAGCAACACAGTGGAGCAAAAAGTGGAGAATAACCAGAAAGGATCGCTGTTGTTATAGCATAGCTGAGATGTCTGGAGAGGGCTAGGAGCAAATAAAAGCAAGGGCTATCAGGAGCAGCCATGTAGTGGGCACCACTGTGGTCCTCAGTGGCCTGCTTTGTGGAGGAACCTGGCAGCCTTTGCCACTGAGGACCTCAACAGCCTCCACCACAGTTGTGGATTCCCCACAGCTCTCTTAGTGGAGGACTCTATAGTGTTTATTGACATGGACTGCAGCAGCCTGCTTCAGAGAAGACACTGGCAGCTTTTGCCACTGAGCTAACCAATAGAAATGTTGCTGCAGACCCCTGGAGAGGGAGCTGCTACTGCCACTCTTCCCCCCAAGAAGCACTTTGCACTGCCCTGGGACCAGGGCTACCCACTTCCTTCCAACCCAATGCAACCTCTGTACCCTAGAATTATAGCCACTCCACATGCACCTGAACTCCAGATGCTGGCTCCATGGTCACCCCATGAGTGCCACTCTTCAGTCCCTGGAGCCATAGGCCCAGGGGTCTGGCCTGCTTCTCAAACCTCAGAGGTGGTGTTGCTCAACATGTGTCCATACCGGGGACCCCATCCTGCCACTGCTCTGCAAGTGCCTGTGCCTCATACAACATTACCAACACTGCAGAAAAGACACCTGTGCACCAGACACTAGTGTCACTACCACTGTGAGCATGCCCATAGGCTAGACCCAGTACCAAGAGGGATCCCCTTGGAAGTAACAAAGACCAGGGCAGAAATAAATAAAATAAAGAGTAGAAAAACAATAGAAAGGAACAATAAAAGTAGAAGTTTTTTTTTTTTTAAGGATAAAATTGACAAACCTTCTACTAGACTTACTAAGAAAAAAGAAAACTCAAAAGTATAAAATGAGATATGAAAGAGGAGACATTATGCCTGATACCACAGAAATACAGAGTCAAAAGAGACTACTAAGAACAATTATACACCAACAAATTGGATAATCTAGAAGAAATGGATGAATTCCTAGAAACATACTATCTACCAAGGCTGAATCATGAAGATATAAAATTTGAACAGACTAATAATGAGTAAGGAGATTGAATCAGTAATCAAAATTCTCCCAACACAGAAATCCCAGTACCAGATGGCTTCCCAGGTGAATCTACCAAACATTTATAGAAGAATTAGCACCGATGCTTCTCAAACTCTTGCTAAAAATGGAAGAGGAGGGAACACTTCCAAACTCATTTTACAAGCATTACCTTGATATCAGAACCAGACAAGGACTCTGCAATGAAAGAAAATTGCAGGCCAGTATCTTGGTAAACATAGATACAAAAATCCTCAACAAAATACTAGCAAACTGAATGTAACAGCACACTGAAAGGGTCATACAACACCACAATCAAGTGGGACTTATCCCTGGGATGACAGGATGGTTCAACATATGCAAATAAATTAATATGATACAACATATTAACAGAACAAAGGATAAAAATCATATGATCATTTCAATAAATGCAGAAAAGGCATTTAACAAAAGTAGATTTTTTTTTCATGTTAAAAACTCTCAATAAATCAGGTGTAGAAACAACCTACCTCAACATAATAAAGGGCATATAAGACAAGTCCAGAGGTAACATCATACTCAATGATGAAAAACCGGAAGTTTTTTTTTTCTAAGATCAGGAACAAGGAAAGATGTCCATTCTCTCCACTTCTACTCAGCATAGTACTGAAAGTCCCAGCCAGAATAATTAGGCAAGAAAATAATGTAAAAGACATCCACATTGGAAAAGAATAAGTAAGATTATCTTTCTCAGATGATATGATTGTATACATAAAGGTCACACACACACACACAAACTGTTAGAACTAATTTAAAAATTCAGCAAAGTTATGGGATACAAAATCAACATACAAAAATTATTTGTCTCTGTATACTATCAGTGGGCAATCTGAAAAGGACATTGAGAAAACAATCCTAATCTAAAATAATCAAAAAGAATAAAACACTTAGGAATAAATTTAACCAAGGAGGTGAAAGATTTGTCTACTGAACACTATAAAACGTTACTGAAAGAAATTAAGGAAAACAAATGAATGGAAAGACATCCAAATTCATGGATTGGGAGAATTAACATTATTGAAATGTGCATTTGATTCAATCTGCAGAGTATAATGATCTACAGATGCAATGCAGTTTTTTGTCAAATTCTAATGACATTTTTTCACAGAAAAAGAAAAAACAATCCAAAATTCATAGGAACCACAAATGACCCCTAATAGCCAAAGTCATCTGGAAAATTAAGAATAAAGCTGTATACCTCTACACTCCCTGATTTTAAAACATATTACAAAGCTATAGTCACCAAAACAGTATGGTAGTGGCATAAGGACAGATATACAAGCCAATGGAACAGAATAAAGAGCCCATGCATATACAGTCAACTGACCTTCAACAAGGGTGCCAAGAGTACACAATGGAAAAAGGACAATCTTCACCAAATGGTGTGGGGAAAAGTGGATAGCCCCATGCCACAGAATGAAATTAGGCTATTATACCATACGCAAAAATAAAGTCCAAATGGATTAAAGATTCAAGTATAAGACCTGAAATTATAAAACTCCTAGAAGAAAATACGCAGGAAAACTTGACAGTCTTCTTGGAAATGATTTCATGAATTTAACACCAAAAGCATAGGCAACAAAAGCAAAAATGAACAAATGCAACTACATCTAACTAAAAAGTTTCTGTACAACAAAGGAAACAATGAAATGAAAAGGCAACCAATAGAATGGAAGAAAATATTTGCAAACCATACCTGGTTTGGATAAGGGGTTAATACTTAAGTATAGAAGGAAATCATTCAACTCAATAACAAAAATAAATAATCCAATGAAAAAATGTTCAAAGTACATGATTCTACAGTTTTCCAAAGAAGACATAAAAATGGGGTGCCTGGGTGGCTCAGTTGTTAAGCGTCTGCCTTCGGCTCAGGTCAAGATCCCAGGGTCCTGGGATCGAGTCCCGCATTGGGCTCCCTGCTCAGCGGGAAGCCTGCTTCTCCCTCTCCCACTCCCCCTGCTTGTGTTCCTGCTCTCACTATCTCTCTCTCTGTCAAATAAATAAATAAAATCTTTAAAAAAAAAAAAGAAGACATACAAATGGCCAATAGGTATATGAAAAGATGATTAGCATTACAAATCACTAGGGAAATTCAAATCAAAACCATAATGAGATAGCTCCTCATATTGCTATGATGACTATTGCCAAAAAGTCAAAGGAGGGGCGCCTGAATAGCTCAGTTAGTTAAGCATCTATCTCTTGATTTTGGCTCAGGTCATGATCTCAGGGTCATGAGATCAAGCCCGTTGTTGGGTTCTGCGCTGGTTCCTGTGTTGGGCGTGGAGTCTGCTTAAGATTTTCTCTCTCCCTCTCTCCATCCCTCCCCCACCATCCTCTCTACAAAACAATAAAAGTCAAAAGATAAGTGTTCCAAGGATGTGGATTAAAGAGAACCATTGTACACTATTGGTGGGAATATAAACTAGTACATCCATTATAGAAAAAGAGTACAGAGATTCCTTAAAAAATTAAAAATAGAACTACCATATGATCTATCAATCCTACTTCTGGGTATATATCCAAGGGACATTAATCAGTATCTTGAAGAGATATCTGCTGTCTCATGTTCATTGCAGCATTATTCACAGGATTGAAGTTATGGAAATAACTTCAGTGTCCATTGACAGATGATAAAGAAAATGTGAAATATATGTAGATATATCTGTATATACAATAGAATATTATTCAGCCTTAAAAAAGATAGTAGTCCTATCATTTGCTACAACATAGATGAACCTTGAGGAATTACAACAAGTGAAATAAGCCCATCACAGAAACACAAATATTGTTTGATCTCATTTACACATGGAATCTAAAAAAAAGGTCAAACTCATAGTAACAGGGGTAGAATATTGGTTACCAGGAGTTGGAGGGTATATAAAAGGTGGAGATGTTGTTGGTCAAGGGTATAAACTTTCAGTTCTAAGATTAATAAGTTCTCAAGACCTAATGTATAACATCATGACTATAGTTAATATATTGTATACTTGAAATTTGCTAGAAGAGTAGATCTCATGTTCTCCCCCAACACACACACATACAGAAATAACTATGCAAGGTGATGGATATGTAGATTAGCTTGATGGTGGTAATCATTTCACAATATATACATATATCAAAACACCACATTGCACACCTTGAATATAATATTTGTCAATCATACCTTAATGAAGCTGGAAAGAAAGAAAATTTACTTAGCATTCCTGTATGGCCTGCTACACGGAAAAGCAATTCTCTAACTGGAGGTCCATTGAACATCTACATATCAACGACTTTGTAATTTTTCAGAAAGAAAGATATGTTATGCCTACAGAAGACATGACTTATCTAAATTTCTATGAATATGCATTTTTAGCATGCCTGCCAGCTGCATCTTATACTCACTAAAGTTTAGAGAGTTATTATACAGAGAATTCAATGAATTGAATTTCTTAGAAACTCTTTAGGTTATTAAAGCAATTGAAGGTGAAGCATACAACAATTTTTCTATTTTTTGGTAGGTATAAAGTAAATACTAATAATTTATATTTGTAAAGTGCTTTACAGTTATATATCATAGATTAAAATATTTATATACATATTTTAAAATTGAATCTTTTAACCCTAAAAACATAGTTTAACTTTTATACTGTATTCATGAAGTAGAACATAGAAAGAATAACTCCCAGCTAATTAGGATAAATATTCAAATATATGACAGTTTATCCTATCATCTAAGGGCAAATAAACAAATATTCAGCTAATGGCCCAAATGTGCCTTACAAGTAAATGCCAAATGAGTGTGAATTTATCTAAAATGCAGTATATGAATATTTGTCAAATGTGGACATTGTTCCTAGGTGCATAACAACTGTTTTAGTAAAACAGAATTTCAATGGATCAGATAATATCAAATGTTAAAGTTAATCAAGAAGGAACAGTTTGGGGGCACCTGGGTGGCTCAGTTGGTTAAGCGACTGCCTTCGGCTCAGGTCATGATCCCAAGGTCCTGGGATCGAGTCCCACGTCGGGCTCCCTGCTCAGCGGGAAGCCCGCTTCTCCCTCTCCCACTCCCCCTGCTTGTGTTCCCGCTCTCGCTGTGTCTCTCTCTGTCAAATAAATAAATAAAATCTTTAAAAAAAAAAAAAAGAAGGAACAGTTTGAAGTCAGTTCTTAAGTGAGAACATTTTGGCATCACTTTATGAAGGTAAGATCCAAAACATTTTTTTTAAATAAGGAAACTCATAGTCTTCCTCAGGAAGGATAAGTCAGAATGTGTGTGATGCATAGCTGATATATCTTCAAATTCCGAGGAAAGGTTTTTAAAAAGACAATATGTAATGATATTTTATTTGTGTTTGGAACTTCTATCCATTTATCTAGAGCTGCCAAGATTTGAAAATTTCAAACAGTTCTGCCTTAATATGGAGTTAATAAGACCACTCCCAGGAAAAGTTTATTTGAGCTGCTTTCCCAATTCCCCTCCTTGTCTCCCCACATCACACTTGGTAAAAGGTATATTCAATTTGTTTCCAAGTTATGCTGTATCTCAGAGAACATCCTTCTCCATGCTATTACATGCTTTAAAATGTTCCTCTACTTTTCCAAAGTCTTTTCTTCCCTTGCTCATGCTCCTAAAATACAGAGCACTTTCTTATATTTTATTATCTACTTGCCCTAAGGGTGAAACAGGCATTGGTGCTCTACTTCTATAGAGAGTTCTCATGGGAAAAGAAAAACATTGGCCCAGTAAATGAAAGCAGCCAGATAAAATTATTACAATCTATTGTATCACTCTGTGAGTCCACCCAGTTATTTCATGAAACAGGATATGCATATGTATACAGTGGAATTAACATTCAATATAAGAAGCATTTGTTTCTTTATTATGTATTCATCTAAACAAAGGAAGTTCATTTGTGTTTATTTTGCTCTGTGTACCTGAATATTTTTACAGAGATTGCTGGAAAAAAGATTTAATCTGATGTAAGATATATTAGATCAAAATGTAAGTAGAAATTTTGTTGAGGGTAGTACAAGATGGCAGCATAGAAAGACCATGAACTCACTTCTTTCCATGGTCACAACAAATTTACAACTACATGTGAAATAATTCCCACTAAAGGGGAACTGAAAACTAACTGAACAGTTTCCTCCACAACAAGAGATAAAAGGGCTACTTTGAGATGGGTAGGAAAGGCAGAGACAAGGTCTTGTAAAAAATCCCACCTCCAGTGTGGTGACACACAATAGAGAAGGATCTCATGATCCTGGATCCTCTCCCTGAGGAGCAAGGGGTTTGTGCCCCATTATCAGGCACTTCAACCCTTGGGACCTGCATCAGAGAGATGAGACCTGAAAAAATGTTTGGCTTTGGAAACCAACAGGACTTGTATCCACAGGACTTGGGGAGATGTGTATCTGAGATATTCCTTTGAGGCACTCATACACAGACTCACTTGTCCTAGGAACTAGCTCAAAGGCAGCAGTTTGAGAGGTGTTTAGATTACGTATAAAGGTGATTCAGTTGCTAATCTTAAAGCATCAGCCAAAGGGGATTTTACTTGGGGAAAGAGGTGCTGGAGAGGACCATTTTTTGCCCAGGCAGCCATGTATGGACACAACCTCACTACAGCCACAGACATGCCCTGCCCCTATCACTCATTCCCAGGCCTTGCCAGAGCCCAAAGACCAGTGCAATCCACACAGGCATGCTTCTTGATTGTGTGGCTTTGGTGGCCAGAGGGGTTTGCCTTCTTGCACCCCACAGGACTGAAATTCTCAGAAAGACAGTTCTGGTCAGGATACCACACCCCAGAGAGAGGAAAAACACCCCAGTCTACACATGAAAAATGCCCATTTAAGGTTCCTGGATAGATTTCAGTTTGCCATACAGCTCAAGCTGCAGAGGCATCTCAAGGAATATAGGCAGGGAGACGCCACCTGTACATGTTCCCTTGGCCTTGCCACAACTCACTGGTACCTCCCAGAAAGGAGCTTATAAGCTCATCTGAAACCCTGATCCTTGCAGCTGTTGCCCAGATAACACCTCCAGATCTTCTGGTCTGGAAATCAGCAGGGTCTATGATTGCAGTCCCATAAGACTACATATTTGCATACTTTAAAAGCTGCTGCCTGAACTCCAGTCACCCTGTGTCTAGGTGCTGACTGAGATCATTTCCTTTGGAACACAACAGGTCCTGGCACACCCTCAACAATTGAGATCTATCAAGAATAAATCAGGCTACTTAGACAATCACAAAGGTTAGAGAGCCAGCCAAGAGCTAGGACAAAGTTGAATGATAAGTTTCACCTCCTTCACAAGGCCACTCCTTCAAGAGTGGAAGAGGTAACTATTTTGCCTCATATATGGAAATAAACACAGAGAGTCAAGAAAAATGAGGAAATGGAGACATATGTTACAAATGAGAAAAGGCAAAACCATAGAAAAAGCCTTGAATGAAACAGAGATAGTAATCTACTTGATAAGGAGTTCAAAGTAATGGTCATAAAGATTCTCACTGAACTCAGGAGAAGAATGAATGGACACGGGGGTACTTCAACAAAAAGATAGATAGTATAAGAAAGTGCCAAACAGAAGTCACAGAGTTGAAGAATACAATAACTGAACTGAAAAGTACATAAAAGAGGTGTAATAGCAGACTAGTAAAGTGGAAGAACAAGCCAGCAATCTGCAAGACAGGGCAGTGGAACTCACCTAATTAAAGCAAGAAAAAGAAAAAAGAATTTTAAAAAGTGAAGATAGTTTAAGAGACCTATTGGACAATATCAAGCAGGATAACGTTTGCATTACAGAGATCCCAGAAGGAGAAGAGAGAAAGGGGTAGAAAATTTACTTGAAGAAATAATGGCTAAAAACTTTCCTAACTTGGGGAAGGAAACAGATATCTAGATTCAGGAAGGACAGGGAGTTCAAATAAGGTGAACTCAGAGATCCACACCATGACACATTTTAATTAAAATGTCAAAAGTTAAAAATAGAGAATCTTAAAAGCAGCGAGAAAAAAAAACACTTGTTATATACAAGGGAACCCCCATAAGAATATCAGCTGATTTTTCAGCAGAAACTCTGCAGGTCAGAGAGAGTGGCATGATACAGTCAAAGTGCTGAAAGGAAAGTTCTTCCAACCAAGAATACTGTACTCAGCAGAGTTATCATTCAGAATTGAAGAAGAGATAAAATGTTTTCCAGACAAGCAGAAGCTAAAGGAGTTCATCACCTAAATGGCTTTTTAAGAAATATTAAAGGGTTGGGCGCCTGGGTGGCTCAGTTGGTTGAGCGACTGCCTTCGGCTCAGGTCATGATCCTGGAGTCCCTGGATCGAGTCCCGCATCAGGCTCCCTGCTCGGCGGGGAGCCTGCTTCTCCCTCTGACCCTCCCCCCTCTCATGTGCTCTCTCTCTCTAATTCTCTCTGTCTCAAAAAAATAAAAAAAATCTTAAAAAAAAAAAAAAAAAAAAAAAAAAAGAAATATTAAAGGGTTTTCATTAAGCTGAAAAGAAAAGGCACCAATTAGTAGTAAGAAACCATAAGAAAGTGGGGCACCTGGGTGACTTAGTTGGTAAAGCATCCGACTCTTGTTTTTGGCTCGGGTCATGATCTTGGGGTCATGGAATTGAGCCCCGCATTGGGCTCCATTCTCTGTGGAGAGTCTGTTTGTCTCTCTCCCTCTGCTCCTCCTCCCACTTGTGCTCTCTCTCTCTCAAATAAATAAAAATCTTTTTTAAAAAAGAAATCATAAGGAGCGCCTGGGTAGCTCAGTTGTTAAGCATCTGCCTTCAGCTCAGGTCATGATCCCAGGGTCCTGGGATCGAGCCCCACATCCGGCTCCCTGCTCAGCGGGAAGCCTGCTTCTCCCTCTCCTACTCCCCCTGCTTGTGTTCCCTCTCTCGCTGTGTCTCTCTCTGTCAAATAAATAAATAAAATCTTAAAAAGAAAACATAAGAAAATAAAAATCTTTCTTGTAAAGACAAATATATAGTAAGGGTAGTGGATTAACCACTTACAAAGCTTGTGTGAAGGTTAAGAGACAAAAGTAAAAACTAGAGTAGATACACAAAAGATCATGAGAAAAGAATCTGAGCATAACTTTAAAGAAATTCACCAAACCACAAGGGAAGAGAGCAAGAGAAGAAAAAGGAACAGAAAGGAACTACAAAAACATCCAGAAAACTGTTATAACAGAATGGCAATAAGTACAAATCTATCAATAATTACTTTAATCATAAATGGACTGAATTCTCCAATCAAAAGACATAGAGTAAGTGAAGGGATTAAAAAAAATAATAATAAGACTTCTCTAGGGGTGCCTGGCTGGCTTAGGTGAGTGTGTGACTCTTGAACTCAGGGTTTTGGGTTCAGGCCCCATGTTGGGTATAGAGATTACTAAAAAAAATAAACTTAAAAAAAAGAGATTTAGCCATATGTTGCCTATAAAAGACTAACTTCAGCTCTAAGGATATACACACAGACTGAAAATGAAGGGATAAAAAAAGATTTTCCATGCAAATGAAAATAAAAAGCTGGGGTAGGTATACTTATATCACAAAAAAGAAAAAAAAATAGACTTTAAAACAAAGACTGTAATAAAAGACAGAGAAGGCATTACATAATGATAAAGGGAAGATTCCAACAAGAGGATATAACCATTGTAAATATTTACACACCCAAAATAGGAGCAGCTAAATATATAAAGCAAATATTAACAGACCTAAAGGGAGAAATCCAGAGCAATACAAGAGTAGTATTAATACTAATTAATAGTATTACTTAGTAATTATTTAACAGTAATGAATTAGTATTACTTTAATACCCCACTTACATCAATGGATAGATCATCCAGACAGAAAATCAGTAAAAAAGCATCAGCATTAAATGACACATTAGACTGGATAGTCTTAATAGGTATACACAGAACAGTCCATCCAAAAGCAGCAGAATACACATTCTTCTCAAGTACACTTGAAACATTCTGCAGGATTGATCACATTAGGCCACAAGACAAGTCTCAATAAATTTAAGAACATATCAAGCATTTTTCTGGCCACAATGGTATGAAACCACAAAGAAACAAGAAGAAAACTTGGATAATCACAAATATGTGGAGATTAAACAACATGCTACTGAACAACCAGTGAGCCAATGAATAAATCAAAGGGAAAATTAAAAGAATATCTTTTTTTAACTTTAAAACATTATTTATTTATTTTAGAGAGAGAGAACAAGTGGGAAGAGGAGCCGGGGGAGAGGGAGAGAGAGAATTCCAAGCAGACTCCACACTGAGCAGAGCCCAGTACAGGGCTTGACCAACCTCACGACACTGGGATCATGACCTGAGTCAAAATCAAGAGTCAGAAGCTTAACTGACTAAGCCACCTAGGTGCCCCTAAAAAGAATATCTTTAGACAAATAAAAATACAACTACCCCAAAACTATGAAGTACAGCAAAAACAATTCTGAGAAGGAAGTTCATAGTAATTCAAGCCTACCTCAAGAAACAAACAAAAAAATCTCAAAAAAATTCAACTTTACACCTAAACAAACCAGAAAAGGAATGAATGAAGCCCAAAGTTAGTAGAAGGAAGTAAATGATAAAGATCAAAGAGTGAAATAAATGAAATAAAGACTAAAAAACAATAAAAATTTCATGAAACTAAAAGCTGGTTCTTTGAAAGGATAAAAAATTGACAAACCTTTGGCTAGACTCACCAAAAAAAAAGCAAATAAATAAAACCAAAAATGGAAGGGGGGAAGTTACAATTGATACCACAGAAATATGAAAGATCCTGAGACTGCTATGAACATATATGCCAACAAACTGAACAACATAGAAGAAATAAATTCTTAGAAACATACAATATTCCAAGACTGAATAATGAAAAAATAGAAAATCTGAGTAGACCAATTACTAGTAAGGAGATTGAGTCAGTAAACAAAAACCTCCCAACAAACAAAGGTCTAGGACCAGATGGCTTCATTGGTGAATTCTACCAAACATTAAAAGATTTAATACTTATTCTTCTCAAACTCTTCCAAAAAATTGAAGAAGAGGGAATGCTTCCAAACTCATTTTACAAAGCCAGGATTTTATTCTGACACCAAAACCAGTCAAGGACACTACAAAAAAAGAAAATTATGGGTCAGTATCCGTGATGAACATAGATGCAAAAATCCTCAACAAAATATTAGCAAACTGAATTCAACAATACATACATCATTTATTCCAGGGATGCAAACAATATTCATAAAGCAATATTCAATATTCATAAAGTAATCGATACGATACATCACATTGAGAAATGAAGGATAAAAATCATACCATCATCTCAACAGATGGCAGAAAAATCATTTGACAAAATTCAACATCCATTTACAATAAAAACTCTCAACAAAGTGAGCATAAATTAGGTAAGCCTACCTTAACACAATAAAGGCTATATATGAGAAACCCATAGTAAATATCATATGCAACAATGAAAAGCTGAAAGCTTTTTTTCTAAGATCAGGAGCAAGACATGGATGCCCATTCTCATCACTTTTATGGAACATAGTATTGATAGTCCTAGCCAGAGCAATTAGGCAAGAAGAAGGAATAAGAGGCACCAACATTGGAAAGGAAGAAGTAGAACTATCACTACTTGCAGTTGACAGGATACCATATGGAGAAAACCCTAAAAATTCCACCGCTTATTGAAACTAATACATGAATTCAGTAAAGTTGCAGGATACAAAATCAATGTACAGAAACTGTGTTTTATATTCTAATAAACTATCACCCAGAAAGAGAAATTAAGAAAAATCCTATTTACAATGGCATCAAAAATAATAAAATAACTTGGAATTATTTAGCCAAAAAGGTAAAAGACTTGTACACTGAAAACTATAAGGCACTGATGAAATCAATTAAAGATGACACAAATTAAAGATATTCTGTGCTCATGCATTGGAAGAATTAATATTATTAAAATGTCCATACTACCCAAAGCAATCTACAGATTCAATGGAAACCCCATCAAAATTCCAATGGAATTTTTTACAAAACTAGAACAAATAATTCTAAAATTTATATGGAACCACAAAGACCCCAAATAGCCAAAATAATCTTGAGAAAGAACAAAGCTATAGGGATCATGCTCCCTGATTTCAAACTATACATCAAAACTATAGTAAAAAAACCAGTATAGTATAGGCATAAAAACAGACACATAGATCAATGGAACAGAAAAGAAAGCCCAGAAATAAACTCAAGCATATATGTTCAATTTATTTACAACAAAGAAGCTAAGAATATACAATGGGGAAAAGAGAGTGTCTTCAATAAGTGGTATTGGGAAAACTGGACCACTATCTTACACTACACAAAAGTTGACTCAAAATGGATTAAAGACTTGAATGTAAGACCAGAAACAATAAAAATTCTGCAAGAAAACATAGGTGGTAATCTTCTTGACATCGCTCTTGGTGGTATTATTTTAGATTTGACCCCAACAAAGGCAATGGTAATGAAAGCAAAAATAAACAAATGGGACTACATAAAACAAAAAGCTTTTGTACAGTAAAGGAGACTATAACAAAATAAAAAAACAACATTCTAAATAGAATATATTTGCAAATCATATATTTGATATGGGGCTAATATCCAAAATATATTAAAAGAAAAACTCATACAACTCAAAAACAAGAAACTGATCTGGTTTAAAAATGGGCAGAGGATCTGAACAGACATTTTTCCAAAGAAGGCATACAAATGGCCAATAGGCACATGAAAGATACTCAACAACACTAATTATCAGGGAAGTGAAAATCAAGACCACAGTGATATATCATCTCACACCTGTCAGAATGACTATTATCAAAAAGGCAAGAAATAACAAGTTTTGAGAGGTTATGGAGAAAAGGAACACTCATGCCCTATTGATGGGATTGTAAATTGGTGTAGCCACTATGGAAAACAGTATAGAGATTCCTCAAAAAATTAGAAATAGAACTACCATATGAGCCAGCTATTCCACTTTTGGATATTTATCCAAAGATGAAAACACTAATTCAAAAAGATATATGCACCCCTATGTTCATTGCAGCATTACTTACAATATTCAACATATAAAAACAACTTAAGTGTTCATTGATGGATGAATGGCTAAAGAAGATGTGGTATATATACACAATGGAATAGTACTCAACCATAAAAAAGAAGGAAACCTTGTCATTTGCAACAACATGGATGGCCCTTGAGGGTATTATGCTAAGTGAAATATGTCTGATAGAGGAAGACAAATATCTTATAATTCAGTTATATGTGGAGTCTAAAAATCAAAACACACAAAACAAAACTCATAGACACAGATTTAGAGAACAGATTGGTGGTTATCAGAGAGGAAGAGGATTGGGAGGTGGGCAAAAAGGGTGAAGGCGCCAATTGTATGGTAACAGATGGGAACTATACTCATGTGGCAATTGTTTTGCAGTGTATACAAATACCTAATTATTATGTTGTGCTTCTGAAACTAATATAATGTTATAATACCAATTTTACCTCAATAAAAAATTAACTTGAAAAAATAAATTTTTCCTTCCCAAATTATGAATGTAAAATTTTAGGAGTTACATTGACTATGTTTTATTGCTCTTTGATATCTTAGTACTTTTAAGAAAGATTTCATAGTGAATAGTGGTGTTCATAGAATTGTTTTTTCCTGCCTATATTAAGAGCTTCAGTTCTTTTGTATTAGATGGAAAGAATAAAGAGACCATTTCTCTTTCAGCTTATAATATTGTACATGCAGATTTTCATGTCATTTAGAAGGAAATAATGAGTTAATTCATTTTGCTGTCACCTTTTTTTCAGTTGAATTAGAGAAATTTATGCTAAAAGAATACTATATAGTAATAAAAATGATGATTTTTATAAAATTTGGTTTATTTCCCAAACACATTTTTGTTTCTTAAGCAGTTGTTTTCCCTATATTCTATATAAGTAAAATATTAACTGGCAACTTTGTGTTCTGATGCCTAAAATGTATAGAAAGTCATTTTAGTTATTTTTTTATTTATTTATTTTGATTTCAAGAAACCAAGTCCCAATTAATTTAGCAGTTTATAAGTTTGTTGGAAAGATACATATACATGGAGAATCCAGAGAAGACTGGATATACTAGAGTTGAGCTACACATAGGTCTTTGAACTAGGGGCTTTTTTTTTTTTTTAATAATTAAGACACAGCTACACATTTCTATACTCTTATCTTTACCATTTGGCTTCTTCTTCTTTTTTTAAATTACTATTATTTTTTTTATTTTGTCTTGTTTTTTTATTATGTTATGTTAATCCCCATACATTACATCATTAGTTTTAGTTGTAGTGTTCCATGATTCATTGTTGGCATATAACACCCAGTGCTCCATTCAATACGTGCCCTCTTTTTTTTTTAAATTTTTTTATTGTTATGTTAATCCCCATACATTACATCATTAGTTTTAGATGTAGTGTTCCATGATTCATTGTTTGTGCATAACACCCAGTGCTCCATGCAGAATGTGCCCTCCTCAATACCCATCACCAGGCTAACCCATCCTCCCACCCCCCTCCCCTCTAGAACCCTCAGTTTGTTTTTCAGAGTCCATCGTCTCTCATGGTTCATCTACCCCTCCTATTTCCCCCCCTTCATTCTTCCCCTCCTGCTATCTTCTTTTTTTTTTTTCCTTAATATGTATTGCATTATTTGTTTCAGAGGTACAGATCTGTGATTCAACACTCTTACACAATTTGCAGCACTCACCATAGCACATACCCTCCCCAGTGTCTATCACCCAGCCACCCCATCCCTCCCACCCCCCACCACTCCAGCAACCCTCAGTTTGTTTCCTGAGATTAAGAATTCCTCACATCAGTGAGGTCATATGATACATGTCTTTCTCTGATTGACTTATTTCACTCAGCATAATACCCTCCAGTTCCATCCACGTCATTGCAAATGGCAAGATTTCATTCCTTTTGATGGCTGCATAATACTCACACCAGTCAGAATGGCTAAAATTAACAAGTCAGGAAACGACAGATGTTGGCAGGGATGCAGAGAAAGGGGAACCCTCCTACACTGTGGGTGGGAATGCAAGCTGGTGCAGCCACTCTGGAAAACAGTATGGAGGTTCCTCAAAAAGTTGAAAATAGAGCTACCCTATGACCCAGCAATTGCACTACTGGGTATTTACCCCAAAGATACAAATGTAGGGATCTGAAGGGGTACGTGCACCCTGATGTTTATAGCAGCAATGTCCACAATAGCCAAACTGTGGAAAGAGCCAAGATGTCCATCGACAGATAAATGGATAAAGAAGATGTGGTATATATACAATGGAATATTATGCAGCCACCATTTGGCTTCTTTAACCTCTTCTTTGTATCTTTTCTCTACCTCATTAGTTTTGCTTACTTATAATTTTGATAACCTTATAACTTCAGTGTATCAAGCCCTCTACAACTTGCTCCTCACTCTGTATTCTCTTTCTTAAGACTATTCAGTATCTGCATTTATCAATGCCCTTAACACCCTCTTTTGACCTGGCAATCATGTTGGCCAATCCCACCTTTCATTCCAAACATAACACATGACTGTTCAATTTGAGGATTGGCTGCTCTTGAATCATATATCCAGTTTTGGTCCAATTTGTGGCAGGGGCTAGGTCATGTGAGTCTAAATATGGGTTGATGGTTCATGAGAAGGAGAGTTAAAGCATTTTCCTTTAGGAGAAACTCTAGGCTTGGAAAGAACAGTAATTGGTACATCTAAGATAAGATTCTATTTTATCTAACACAAAGGAACTGTGCTCCAGTATTATGTATCATTTTTTCATTTATATTTTCTTATTTGGCAGTTTAATTCATATGTGATATATATATACTATTAGGTTAGGGTAGAATATATTGGACTTTGTAGCTCTTCTTAGTCCAAGAATAAGAATGTTTTATGTGAGTGGGTTATCAAAGTCAATTATTAATGATACTGACTACTGATATGTTCCATAAAAGCTATGTCTTTTGGCCTTCTATTCTACATTTTATAGGATAATCCCCTCATCCCATGTGTAATCTTCAGGAGCCTTGCCTGCTGGAGGACATGTATTTTTTTATCGGGTCACACTCCTTGGTATTCTGTATCCTAGAATATATCAGCAATGACCCTCATAAGTATCTGTGTCCAATGGGGATAATGGTTCCTTCTAGTCCATGTTGTTGTTGGTATATTTGGAAGTGGCAATGCTGTTGACAGTAGCATTCCCATTTTCTCATCATAGTTTTCCATTTCAAGATATTCTTCATACTCAGTGCCTCACAGAGTCTTTGTAATAAGTGGATGACAGTTCTTAACTGATCTTTGTTTCCCACAAAATGAGAGTAAGTTCTGTATGCAATATGCACTCTGACTTTTAGATTTAATGCCAATCCATTGATATAAACATCATTAATCTTATAAAAAGTTATATGGCTATTATTAGCAATTGTGTGTGGCATCCTAACCTTTGATTATATAAATTAGACATATCACACAATAATACATGTGCTCCTAACCCTTCATTAAAAGTATAAATGTTTAATCATATAATTCAACAACATTATGAAATTCCAATCCGAAATTATAATTGTAATCTCAGTGTGTAATTAATTCAGTCACTGATTGCATAAATATTCTTTGAAGTCCTACCGTGTTTGGGGCCCTTAAACTAGCTGTTGGAGATATAGATATAAAAATGAGTGTCCTAGTGTTTACAGGGGGATTCATAATATGTTTAGTGCTGGGCAAGACATTGGTATAAGTCCTATGAAGAGAGTATACATATTTGCTGTGGAAATTCACATATAGTCGCATATCTCACATATCTCTGGGGAGAGGAGAGTTACTGAGTCTTTCCATATGAAATCATTTTTAATCATGATACTGGGGTATAATTTATATACAGTAAAGTGGATGCATTAACTCTACAGGTTGAGGACTTCTGACAAACATATATAGCTCTATAACCTCCACCCCAAAGAAGATACAGAACTTTTCGATATTCTGTGAAATTCTCTTGACACTTTGCAGTCTTTTTTTTTTTTAAAGATTTTATTCATTTATTTGAGAGAGAATGAGCTAGAGAGAGCATGAGAGGGGGGAGGGTCAGAGGGAGAAGCAGACTCCCTGCCGAGCAGGGAGCCCGATGCGGGACTCGATCCCGGGACTCCAGGATCATGACCTGAGCCGAAGGCAGTCGCTTAACCAACTGAGCCACCCAGGCGCCCGACACTTTGCAGTCTTTCATTGCACACCCTTCCCATAAGCCCTCCTAGAATGGGTAATTTTTGAAGTGAATTTTAATAGACCTGCAAGTAGTTAATTAATCATGTAAGAAGAAGAAGAAAAAGCACCTGACTGAAATTAGGGCTTCTATCCTAGGGTGTAGGAAGATGAGGCTAGAGAAGTTAATAGATTATACTCTGAGAGCCATTTTAAGGTTTCCAGTTTTATCCTTTTGGTAATGGGAAGTTTTTGAATGGGTTTAAACTAAGGTGGGCTATAATAATAGCAGCAAACAACCCTAAGTGCTTACCAAGGAGTAAGCACTTATATGCATGACAATTGAATCTTGAAAGGAAGATACTTTTCCTATGAAAGATATAACAAGAAGGAACCTCAAAAGTATGAATTGCAGGTTCATTAGTAGTAAGGACTCTGGTGAGGATGTTACACAAAAGCCCATGTCATTTCATCTTCAACATCAAGTGTTTTTTTTAAAGCATTAACTGTAAGTTGACAGATGAAATCAGTTAGGCTACAAATGAGAAATAATGAGGCTAGTACAATGAAGGAGAGGAAGTGTCCAGTTTGAGAGATAATTAGGAGATAGAATCTACTCGGCTTAATAATAAATCATTGAGGGGCGCCTGCGTGGCTCAGTCAGTTAAGCATCTGCCTTAGGCTTGGGGTCCTGGGATTGAGCCCTGAGGCAGGCTCCTTGCTCAGCGGAGCCTGCTTCTCCCCTCTCCCTCTGTCTGTCTCGTGCTCTCTCCCTCTCTCTCAAATAAATAAATAAATAAAATCTTAAAAAAAATAATAGTAATAATAAATCATTGAAGGAAGGATTTAGTAAAGAGAGTACCGAGGGTCATTCCCAATGTAGGTAATTAGATGATGTAGTTACCTAAACTAGTGATAATAGAAAGAAGCAGGCATGGAGATGGCAAGGTCAGTGTTGGCCATGCTGAATTTAAGTACCTATTGACTTCCAAGTCGTAAAGTCTGGCAGGAAGTTGGAAATATGGTTCTAAACTTCTGAGAAGATTTCTGCAGTGCTGAGAAAGATCTAAAATTGTTAGTACGTAGGTCTTTGTTAAAGCCAGAGAGAAAGTAAGTAGGAGAGAGGACTAAGGATAGGAAAGGGAAACAAGTCTTTAAGGAGTGCTGGGAAAAACAAAAGAGATATATCTAGCAACAAAACAGGAAGACATAACAAAGACCAGTTGTGGGGAATCGGGGGCTGGTGGGTTCCATGTGCTGGTATTCAATGGCATCCCAAATAACATGGAGAAGTGAAAGGAGAGAAGAGATTAAATGCATTCATTGCATTTTGAATCCAGGTGGTCACTGGCAATTTGAGTGAAAGTAATTTCTTTGATAGGGGAAGAAGTCAGACTGAAATGAGTAGGAAAAAGGAAATACAATATAGAAAACTTAAGAAGCTTAACGATAAGGGAAGGAAACAGATGGAAAAATTATAGGAAATCATAAAACCATGGGAGCTTTAAAAAATAGGTGATGGACTTTATGTGAAGGAAATAGAGACAGTCCACAAGAACAACAACAACAAAAAAGTAGGAAAAATTGTGAAAAATAAGAGAATCTGAAAAGTTTTCTGGACTGTTAAGAAAGATATAGAATTGTTAGTGTATAGGTCTTTGTTAAAGTCAGAGAATAAGTAATTAGCAGAGGAGAGGTAAGTTCATTAAGTATATAGAGCAAGATGCCTGAGGACATAGGAGGAGATAATATTTGAGCAGATGAAGGGGTACAGCAATGAGGGCCACTCAGCCATGGGACAGACTGACTATGAATACATGTTGGAGAGCAGGCATTTGCCTCTGAGGCAATTTCCCTAGCCCTGTGTTTGTGGAATGTCAGAGTTTGACTATCCTCCCTTGGTGGCAGTGAGGTGGGGAGTTATAAGGAAAACTGTATGCTCTGGGGTTCACTTAAGGTGAGGGTTGTGGGCAGCACTTTCTAATGAGGTGCAAATTTAGAGGCAATATTTATGATGAAATTAGCATTGTAGATACTACAGTGAAAAATTTTGAGAGAGAGGAGACTTGTTCGTAACAGATACTTCTGTTTTAACTTTTACTGTATGAAGCATCATTTCCAAGTTCAGAAACCTAGGTGGCCTCTAATTGTCATTAATCACCTCGCAAGAGCTGTGCCTGCTTCCTCCTATTAAGTGTATGTTTTTTCTTGTGCTATTCAGTTGTTTGGAGTATTTTCTATGGTTCTTTTTATTGCTTTCTCATTGAATTTTCTTATCTTTTCTCACATTTGTTTCCTTGTGATAGAGCAGGGCTCAGTCCTGGTTCCTTAGTAGCTAGCTCATTATACTTCTTTCTTCTGAAAGCATTCTCTCTCTCTCTCTCTAAGTGTGGGGAAGGGTATGTGTTGGTGGCGAGGGGAGAAAGAGTGTTTCTAGAGAGAGGGTGTAGTGGAAATTGTGAGTAGGGGTTATATCAGTAGACCTTTCTTTCCTGCAGTTTCAGTGATGACATTTCTGATAACATTGGCAAGAATTTAATAGACCTGTTTTTTCCTGATTTTAAATATATACTTTGGTAAATTAATGGTTCAAGTTACACTATAAGTTCAAGAAGTTAAGGCGGGGGTGGACACAATTCCCTAGTAAAGCTTGAGATAACATGAGAGTTTAATTTCAGTGTGAGACCGAAATATTCTTTGTGCAAAATAGGCAGGACTTATTTTGTGACTTATAAAATGAAATACATAATAAGCCTGCCGATAGATTTCATAATAGTATAAACATTATAAAATAAAAAGTAGAGTACAGAAATACTGTGTGAAAAAGGTCAGTGTCAGAAATTATGAAGAAAGTTAACTGGTTCAGTTTTTACTATTATAGAAGATTCAGCTATTTTATTTTGAATATGCAGGTTTGTCAGAGCAGTGTGGATGTTTTGTTTTTGAAAGCAGGCAAAGATTTTAGCACAGCATATCTCAGAGGACATAGTACAAACTTTTTTTTGTACCAAAAAAAAGACATTTCTTTAATCTGTATATATTCTTTGAAATTATTTGGAATTCTAAGAGTGACTATATTCCAAAGTCAAAAAATGTTCCTATAGAAAGCAATCAAAAGCAAAAAAAAAAAAAAATCCCTAGCCTTCTCATCACTTCTATTGTAATCCCTCACAAGATTCTAGTTTCTCTGAAGAATGGTACTCTGATTTACTTATTTATCCTAAACATTCAGCACGTTACCCATGAGGTAATAAATTCTCAACAAATGTTTGTTGAATAAATGAATGAACAAAGAGTTCTAATTTAATTTGGCCAGTTTCTAGACAGAATTTTTAGAGATGAAGGAGATTTGATTTTGAGTTTTAGAAAGAACTAAACTAAAACAATCTCAATTTCCAAGTGTCATTTGAAAATGCTAATTACAGAATTAGTTCATAATCAAGAAACTGCCTGTTTTACTGAACGATGGTTACTTACTTAGGAAAGAGGTTATTCTTTTAGAGTGAAAATCTAAAAGATTGCTGAGCTGTTATAACTAAGCTGTTATAACTTTTCTTCCTTATGAATAATGCTGTAACAAATGCTGCATGTATGTATATATATGTATATGTGTATATATATATGTAGATATAGTACATATCTCTTCATATTTCTAAAGATACATTCCTAGAAAGAGAATTCTTTGGAAGAAGAGTGTCATGGATTAGTGTTTTTGATGCACATGTGGCTTACAAAGTCACTCTCTTTGCTTCTTCAACCAGCAGGTAAGGGCAGAAAAAAACCTAGAAAAAGTTTATTACTATCTTTAGTTTCCCAGCTAGGAAATGGCACCCATCAATTCTGCTCTGAGCATCTACTAAATTTTATGGTAAAACTAGTTCATACTTTTGTTTGTTTGTTTTTAATGATGAAGAATCTGTAATGTGATGTGTTCAAGATATGAGTAAGAAATAGTAAGAAAAAGCTTTTTAAATATATAAGCAAATTCTAGCTTAAAAATTTAACTATTATGATTGGCCTCCTATTGTGATTTTTCTTATTTAAGTTGCTAAATTTTCTAACCTAAAGTTTGTAGAAGACCTCATGAAAGAATTCTATTTTATTATACCCTCAAATTTGTATAAGGCACATTTCTCTGTCAGGAACATTTTTAGTACAAGTAATATCAGAATTAAGATAGTTAAAATAGGTGAAAATAGCCAGGTAAAAGGAAAAGATGGTTAAGGACAGCATGCCTGTCAACTATTATTGTATAAAAAATAACACCGTATCTCAGAAGTACCCTGTTTTCCTTTTATGTGTTGCTGTTTCTGTTGTGGTTGTCTTCTTTAGAGCCTACAAGAATACTCAGATGAATTAGAATAAAGTCAGTAAGTTAAACAGTTTTATGGAATTCATCTACCTGTTTTTTTCCTAGGTTTCATCTGTTGTTACTTGCACAAATTATCTGAAGTTTTAGCAGTTCAACAAGAAAGAATAGGCTTTACCACATTCAATTAAAAATAGAATCATTTCTAAATTAGTTTTCAGATTATTTTTACTGATTTTAATGATTCACATATTGTCCCTAGCAATATACTTGGATAAACTGCATCCCATATAAACAAAGCTCAAAATAGGGTTTTTTTTCTTATCATAATTAGGCATTTACATATAGAAATGTTTGGTAATCAAATTGACCTACTAAGTATAATTTTAAGTGGTAATTTTTTTCTGAAAATGTCTCATGAATTTTTAAATCATACTTCCCATAGAACTCCTTAATACATATATTTTATCAACCAAACAGTATCATGTAATAAGTAATATTGTTCAGGTAATCAAATCCCCTTGAATGCTTTAAACAGTATAGTTATTTCTATTCCTATGGATTTTGTGATTATTAATTTCTAAGACTATCAGACAGTTTAAAAGCATAATAATCATTTGTATTCAATTGTTCCCATTGTATAAGGTTTTAATAACTATTTCATATATGTATAATACAGATGATACATATTAAACTTGGTAATTTTTTTTTAGGGGTGGGTAGAGACAGAGGGAGAGGGAGAGAGAGAATCTTAAGTAGGCTCTACGCCCAGCATGAAGCCCAATGCAGGGCTGGATCTCATGACGCTAAGATCATGACCTCAGTTGAAAACAAGAGTCAGATGCTTAGCTGACTGGGCCACCTAAAAGCCCCTAAGTTTGGTAATGGTTGAATTTATTTTGTTACCTTAAAAAAATGTTTTTTCAAAGAATAGCAGAGGGTCAAAGGAAGCTAACCTGTTCCCATTTCTTTTGCAAATAATGCAACAAAACAGGAATGCAGGAGTATAGTTAGGCAGTGAATAGGATTTTGCATCTATACCATCCTCGCTCATATTGCATCTCCAGAAAGCATACCACCTATGCTGCTATATTAGAGTCTATTGCTGTATTTTGTAAAAGTTTTATGAAATAGAGTACTGTGTTTCTTCTGTCTTTCCGAGAAAAATTACCAAACACAGTAAACAGTACCTGATAACAACCCTCCATGAAAATGAGAAAGTTTTCATGATCAAAATAATCTCCTATATTTGTACCTCCAAATTAAGTTTGGAATGGCAATGGAAATAGGAATAATATACAAAGTTTAGAAACTTTGCAAAAGAATTTGGTATTTAAAATGTTTAAATTCAGCATTGTTGATCACATTATTATATGAACATCAGGAAGAATAGAGCTCTGAAAGAAATGTTATCTTTAGTGTATTCTGAAATTACTTTAGTGTTCAAATGTTCTTTTAAATTTTTTTTAAAGAATGGAAACCATTAGAGTGTATCTCACATGAAAAAGTTAGAAATTGTATTACAATATTTTGTTTCAGGGGTGCCTGGGTGGCTCAGTCAGTTAAGTGTCCAGTTCTTGGTTTGGCTCAGGTCATGATCTCAAGGGTTGTGAAATCAAACCCTGTGTGGGGCTCCAAACTCAAGGCAGAGTCTGCTTGAGATTCTCTCCCCGCCCCCGACCCCTGCTTGTGTGCACTTGCTCACACACACACACACACACTCTCTCTCTCTCTCTCTCAAATAAATAAAGATTTCTTTGAGGAGGGAGAGAAGGGGGAAAGAATTCTAAGCTGACTCAACACTGAGCGAGGAGCCTGAGGAAGGGCTCTATCTCACCACTCCGAGAGCATGACCTGAATGAAAACCAAGAGTCGGATGCTCAACCCAATGAGCCACCCAGGCTTCCTAAAATAAATAAAATCTTTTAAAAAAAATATTTTGTTTCAGATAGATAGAGATATAGCCTGTATCATAATGTAAAATATATTCCTACAGTCGAAAGTAGTTTAGTAGCTAAAAAGTTGGAAAAAATGCACTTGAAAGAATTTGTTTCATTTTCCCACATAACAGTCCATTCAAATGGAAAATAGCTCAAGTACATCATTAATATCTTTTGTTGCTGTGAGGAGCAAGACACTGGATTTCAGATTTGCAAAGAAAAGGTGGTGACTAGTTGTGGAAACCCATCTGTTTGAATCCTAGTTTAATCCCTAAACGTGAAAAGTCATGCTGAGAGTAAGGGAAAAAATGGTATTATAGAAGGTAAATTGCTCATTTTTTTTAAAAAGGTTACATTCTGGGTCCTAAGGATATAAATGTTTATATAACTGTGAAAAGGTGAAGTTTTATTATACAACAAAACATGACAAAATGAAGTCTTTTTCAGAAATTGTTATCAGAGTCGTTGATAGGATAATGTACCAATTTACAGCTTCAGGTCATTAGGTGTGGCACAAAAGAAATCCACTTAGAGAAACACATTTTACAAAGACTTGGCACTCCAGAAGATTACAGAGTACGTAACATTTTTATTATTCTAGAGAGAAGAATGTACTTTAAAAATTGGAAAATTTAGTATTTTGAGTCTAATATGAGTGATAAAAGATTAATTAAAAATGAACTGCAGTTTTCTTGTGAAAGGGTTTAGCAAACTCTTCCCCTTATCTTAGTTTTAGTGCTAGTGTTTTCCCTTTATTAGACAGAGAAGAACACCTTACAGAAGGTTTCTGCCTTGTTGAAATTGTTACCTTGCAGGAGTCTTAATTTTTTCCCTTAGAAAAAACATGAATATCGCCTAAACTTGAAGCAATTAGAAAAATGTATACTGCAAGTGTTCTTTCTTAGAGAAAAGTATAATGTAAAAATCTATTGCAGGGGCGCCTGGGGGACTCAGTCAGTTAAGCATCTGCCTTTGGCTCAGGTCATGATCCCAGGGTCCTGGGACTGCCCCCACATCGAGCTCTCTGCTCAGCAGGGAGTCTGCTTCTCTCGCTCTCTCCCTCTGCCCTCCCCCTACTTGTGCTCTTTCTCTTTCTCTCTCACGTTATCTCTCAAATAAATAAATAAAATCTTTTTTTAAAAAAAATCTATTCCAGAATGGGGTATATCTTGTGATTTTTAGGCTTTAAAGGGAATAGCTTTAAATCTAGGAAATACTGTCTTTCATAGATAAAGTATTGCTGACCTTATATATACAATGCAAGTGGTAATGGTAATGTTGTTCTTCATGTTTTTAGCTATGAAACAGTACTTGAAAGTACTTTAGAAGAATAAATGTCTCCATCATCAGCTCCTAGTTAAGTGGAGGGTTTTGGCTAATGAATGCAAATAATATCAATTGCTGTTCTTGAGAAATGCAGGGAAAAGGACAGAAAAAAAATTCATTTTCTCAATGAGTCATTGGTAGTACTGGAAATTGTACCATACTGGTGACATTTTCTAATATTTTATGAGTAATTTCTTTGTTTTCTTCACATGCCTATAATAAAAGAAATATTTATTTATTTATTATTCATCCAAAATAAAAATAATAAATTCCCCCTAAAAATTATTACTAGGTACAATGAATTTCTTTCCTTACAAGATAAAACTATGACAATTATGTATGAAATTTACCAAAAAATAAAGGGTAGTTATAAAGTTAACATGTGTTAATTAGGTAGCATTTTAATTTATGACAAAATCAAGTAAATTTGACAATAACTAAAATTCAAAATGATGTGAGGCAGGACATTATTATGTAAGATTTTTTTTTTTTAAAGATTGTATTGGTTTTATTCAACAATTCATGAGTCAGGCAGCATCCAATCTAGCAGATAGAAAGGAGCTCCGAGGAGCTGTACAAAGTGAAAGACTTTTATAAGCAGAAGGCAGTAGGAACAAGGAAGTTATACTGGCAAAATGGCAAGGTGGTTATTGCAAGGTTACTTTCTTTTAGATGATAACAGGCAGATTATCTATTTTTTTTCTTTAATTTTATTTTATTATGTTATATTAATTACCATACATTACATCATTAGTTTTTGATGTAGTGTTCCATGCTTCATTGTTTGCGTATAACACCCAGTGCTCCATTCAGTACGTGCCTTCTTTAATACCCATCACCAGGCCAACCCATGCCCCCACACCCCTCCCCTCTAGAACCCTCAGTTTGTTTCTCAGAGTCCATAGTCTCTTACGGTTCATCTCCCCCTCCGATTTCCCACTCTTCATTCTTCCCTTCCTACTATCTTCTTTTTTTTTTTTTTAACAAATAATGTATTATTTGTTTCAGAGGTACAGGTCTGTGATTCATCAGTCTTACACAATTCACAGCGCTCACCATAGCACATACCCTCCCCAATGTCCATTTTAATCAAACCAAGAGGCTAGTTGGACTTATCCCTCAAATCTTAGATAATTGCTCGGACTTCCGAAAGAGCAACTATATTTTTAAAATGTGCTCAGTTAAAAGAGGTATTCCTATGAAGTTTTATTATCACCATGGAAACTGGATCAGAGATTGAAATTAGAATAGAGGGTCAACTAGTTTTTTACTATGTGGTTACAAACATATACTGGGGTAGAACTAATACCAAGTTTGGAATCATAAAACCAGTTTCAAGTCCCCAGTCATGCCGTATTAAGTACATGATCTTAACACAAGTCATTTTTAATTTTTGAGTTTTAGTTTCCTTATCTGTAAACATAATGGTGCCCACCTCACAGTAATGCAACTAAGTTTGAATTGTGAGAACCTATTGTAATTAAATACTACAGAAACGAATTCTTATTCCATAAGATTCTGAGTTATTGCAAGTGCATCTTTTGCTTGAAATAAATTAGCTTTTTATAAATCACAAACAAAATCATGTTGCTTATACATGATGTGTGGAGAAAATAAATGTTGCACGAAGCTGTTTCAAAGCATAGAAAATTTGAAAAACATGATTGTTGAGAATAATGCCATGTCATTTGTTTATAAGATGAGCTCAGTTTGACTTTATTACCATCTTTAATCAATTTGTTCCTATTACAGCAAGGGATACTGGGATTTATTTAATCTGAAGGGTAATATGAAAACCCTGGATCAGAATATCTTTTGCCTTTGTTAACCTTTCCTGTGGTAGGTATAGTGTCCAAGCAGAAATTATAATAATAACTGCGAATTAATGCTTTGCTTCTCAAAACCTATTAGATCAGTAGAGATATTCCAAATCTTTTCCATTCCAACATTTCCTCTAATAAGGACAGAATAAATATGACAATATTTACAAAATAAATTTGATTTGTAAGTCTTGGTCTTATCAACACATCTGTAAGTTAAAACTCTCTTATGCACTATTTAATTCCCTGTTAAAGGAACTGCCTGTTTTCTCCTTAAACATTCCCCTGTATCTTTTTTATTTTTCTCTTCATCTGACTTAAAGAAAAATTGCTTATCTTTTGATTTTTATTAATGTTTTAACTTCTCTAATCCCCCTTTCTTCCGAATTCATTAGACCAGTTATCTTTGTATCAGCATCTTCAACTTCTCACTCTCTAGCTATCTAATATTAAAAGCATTTTTGAGGGTTTTCATCCTATAAAAACATTGTTTGTTCTTTCTAAGCTTTTAAAAAATACCATTCTTTTATCCTTAACTAATTATATTTGTATTCTTCATTTTCATTGAACTAAAGCCTAAACTTAGTTTAATAAAACTTTTATTCTTAACTAAGTCACCTAATAGTACAGTCCCTTGTTTCCCTCTTAAATTTGGCTTTTACTACCACTTTTCTATTGACACCTATTCCCGAAGCTTTAACATGCTTTACCTTATTTTTCATCCTCTGAATTCTTAGCAGCATCCATCACTACTTGATAGAAGTATGCAGTTTGGTGGAATTTGAGAGTATTTGACTAGATTCCTGACATGCTGGAATCCTGCCTTGCCAGTCATCTCTCTTCTGATAAAATTTTCTGAATGAGGGAGGCCCAATGAATAATAGTGAATGGGAAACAAATTATCACTTTATTTTTAGCTAAGCCAGTGCCAATAAACCCCGTTTCTAAACACTTGCAGAAGTAAATCATTATATGTCCCAACCAGAAAGCCTATAATCACATCTTTTTTACCACTCTAATAGGAAAGATGGAAAAAATCCCAAATATCACACAGAGACATTAAGTTCTCAAAATGAAACTTCTCTGGATAAAATTCCAAAGTAACTAAAGTCCATTGAACTCCTCTTTCTTATTGTCTTATTTTGTTCATCTCAGAAGGATTTTCACTCAGATGTCTGGGTGGTCTGAATCCCTTTTACAAGCATTTACAGCATGCCCATGTTCACTGGAATGGGTGTAGCCATCTCAGCAGACCCAAATTTGATTTATTCAATCCCATTTCTTACGTGTTTCACTTTTCCAAAATTTCAAGAATAACCAGGTTCAATAAAAATAGCCCCACACTCAACAAATTTAAAAATCACCAGAGATAATACAGAAATGTATTATCTAAGCTTCATTTCCATTTTATCAATAAAGAATAATACACCCAAACCCCGTGACGATTAAATTTGGATCCCTTCTTACTTTAATCAGTCATAGGCCACAGCTAAGGCTCAGAGCTATTTGGAAAGAACAGGATACATGTAAGACAAAAACAAAATAAAACAAAAATGAAAATCTTCTTGATTTCTGGCTTTTTGGGATACCAGTCAGTTCATGCCAGTTGTCAAAAAGTTATAATGTTTGGGTTTAAGTGACATTGGGAGAAAACTCCATTCAAAAGCTGATTATCTTGTTATGGAACCACAGACTGTCTCAGTTTCATGCAACTTCCATAGGGATATCCCAAACCTAGGGATTCAAAGGAAAGTCTACTGAGAAGAAACATTGCCTCCTCCCGAGATCTTTCTCTTTGTCAGAGTTTAATCGCCTGTGTCTTGAGTAATTTTCATTATAACTATCCTTTTCCATCATCTACTTTTTTTTCTTTAGTTACAGGGCCTCATTTCCCAACAGAGAAAAATACCATTTTCTCAGTCATGTCTAAATACAGAAAACAATGACAGCAAGCAAGAAACCATCTAAAGCAAACCAATTTTGGAGCATCCAGTCTTCTGTCTGTTATCAGTTCACATCACTAGAAAGATGTTGGTCCAAACCTCACTATCTAGATTTCTGCTGTGTATTACTTCCTCAATCTTGTGGACAGCAGCCATTGTTGAGAATACATCTATGTATGGAAGATAGGTATATTTTAAGGTGAGTCTTCCTTTCCCTAGCAAGGTCTTAACAGCTATACAGAGAGTGCCAAAGTTCTGAAGAAATGGACCTTCCGTTATTTTCAGACTTCCTAGGTGGCTAGGTTCCATCAGTTCTCTTTTACCACAAATATTAGCTACAATTACCCCTGATGGTACTAGTTATAACTCATGGCTACTAAACACCGTTGAGCCTTAAATATATATAGGTAGAGGTAGTACCCAGATAGTAGTCTCTGAATATGACATTAGTGAGACTATCTAGAAATAGTGATTTTGATAGAATGGAGATTTTGATGGGATTCAAGCTAAGGATCTAAAAATTACTCTGTGTACTCTGTGAATAGCATCTCTTGTCACCTTTCATTTATACTCTTCTCTTTGTCATGTGGGCTAGAAGACTGAAAACTAATTTAACACTCCCAACCTTCCTGTTATGTTACACTAGTAGATGGCACTGATGAAAGATTGGAAGGAGGCAAGAAGAGGCATTTCCTTTCATTTGTTTGTAAGATGGAAAGCTCTTATGTTCTTCCAGGAGAAACAAAGAAAAATAGAAGCTCTCCAGCAATTCAGCCTCAGACTAGATAAGAGCTTCTTGATTTTTTCAGAAAGCCCTTTTCTCCCTTTTGCTTTTCCAGTACCATTTATGCTACTTAGTCTTTCAGCACTATCAAAAGCTTTATAACAAATTTCATGGCCTAAATAATGACCATCAACCGGATTTCCAAAATTATTTTTCCTCTGACTGAACACTGACTTGGTTTCTTGGTTTCAGGAATGGGATGAGGAAACATATCCACAAAAATAAGCATCTAGGATTTGTGATTTGATCTAATTGGATTGAAATGCAGGGATGACCTCAGTGCTAGTGGAAAATTGGAGGCTGGTAGTCAAAATGATGCAGTGGAAAAATAGTCATTCAAGTCACTTTCTGCAGTTGTTTTGTATGAAGTGCCTATTGAAGACAAAATTTTGGGAAACCAAGGGTCTGCTGCACTTGATCATAATTGAGTAAATGATGACTAAAGGCTGGGTTAGCCCAGCTGTCGTTGACTTAACTGGAGAGATTATAGAAATAAAATGTCAAGCTGAATATTTTAATCAGCTCAAGTCATTGTCAGACAACCAGAGTACTTCTAGTATTGCCCTAAAATTAATTATTTTCTTTAATAGCTGCAAGGCTTCTACAGATAAAAATAAGACCCAAAATTTGATTTTGTGGATGAAAAATTACAAAGTGAGTTGAATTCATAGTATTGCCAGTTTTTATTTTAAAGTGTAACCCAGGGTGAGATAGCTTAAACACAGTATAATGGCACTAATTTCTGCAATGGGAATTTCCTTTTTTTTTAAAATTTTATTTTATTATGTTATGTTAATCACCATACATTACATCATTAGTTTTTGATGTAGTGTTCCATGCTTCATTGTTTGCATATAACACCCAATGCTCCATTCAGTACGTGCCCTCTTTAATACCTATCACCAGGCTAACCCATCCCCCCACCCCCCACCCCTCTAGAACACTCAGTTTGTTTCTCAGAGTCCATAGTCTCTCATGGGTCGTCCCCCCCTCTGATTCCCCCCCCCTTCACTTTTCCCTTCCTACTATCTTCTTCTTTTTTTTTTTTAAAAAAAAATACAATATATTATTTGTTTCAGAGGTACAGGTCTGTGATTCATCTGTCTTGCACAATTCACAGCGCTCACCATAGCACATACCCTCCCCAATGTCTATCACCCAGCCACCCCATCCCTCCCACCCCCCACCACTCCAGCAACCCTCAGTTTATTTCCTGAGATTAAGAATTCCTCATATCAGTGAGATCATATGATACATGTCTTTCTCTGATTAATTTATTTCCCTTAGCATAATATGCAATAGGAATTTTTCTATGGATATTAGACCAAAGAAAGTAAAACTTAACATTTAAGTCAAATTTACCAATATTTGTGTACTTACCAGAGATTTTTGGATCAATGTGTTATCTTGAGCACCAACTAGGAGTGGGTCTAATACTTCACTCAGTTGATTGACTGAAACTTTAACTCATGTTCAATGAAGTTTAGATCCCAGACTATTCCTTCTATATACCTCTTTAAAATTACATAAAAGAGAGTACCCAAAGGCTTATGGCTATAAGAATATTGAAGTGAATTTATCATGTGTGACTTTTCCTCCCATTTACCACCTGGCCCAGAGGACATTCCCTTTAGCAATGTATTTAAGATAAGCTTCTGCACAGCAAAAGAAACAGTCAACAAAACCAAAAGACAGCTGACAGAATGGGAGAAGATATTTGCAAATGACATATCAGATAAAGGGCTAGTATCCAAAATCTATAAAGAACTTATCAAACTCAACACCCAAAGAACAAATGATCCAATCAAGAAATGGGCAGAAGACATGAACAGACATTTTTCCAAAGAAGACATCCAAATGGCCAACAGACACATGAAAAAGTGCTCAACATCGCTCGGCATCAGGGAAATCCAAATCAAAACCCCAATGAGATATCACCTCACACCAGTCAGAATGGCTAAAATTAACAAGTCAGGGAACGACAGATGTTGGCGGGGATGCAGAGAAAGGGGAGCCCTCCTACACTGTTGGTGGGAATGCAAGCTGGTGCAGCCACTCTGGAAAACAGTATGGAGGTTCCTCAACAAGTTGAAAATAGAGCTACCATACGATCCAGCAATTGCACTACTGGGTATTTACCCCAAAGATACAAATGTAGGGATCCGAAGGGGTACGTGCACCCTGATGTTTATAGCAGCAATGTCCATGATAGCCAAATTGTGGAAAGAGCCAAGATGTCCATTGACAGATGAATGGATAAAGAAGAGGTGGTATATATATACAATGGAATATTATGCAGCCATCAGAAGGAATGAAATCTTGCCATTTGCAACAACATGGATGGAACTGGAGGGTATTATGCTGAGCGAAATAAGTCAATCAGAGAAAGACATGTATCATATGACCTCACTGATGTGAGGAATTCTTAATCTCAGGAAACAAACTGAGGATTGCTGGAGTGGTGGGGGGTGGGAGGGATGGGGTGGCTGGGTGATAGACATTGGGGACTCTGAGAAACAAACTGAGGGTTCTAGAGGGGAGGGGGTGGTGGGATGGGTTAGCCTGGTGATGGGTATTAAAGAGGGCACGTACTGCATGGAGCACTGGGTGTTATACGCAAACAATGAAGCATGGAACACTACATCAAAAACTAATGATGTAATGTATGATGATTAACATAACATAATAAAAAAATAAAAAATAAAAAAATCTTTGCATTGCTTGCTCTCTGAAATTTGAGGATGATGATGCAAGATTGAGTAAAAAAATGTATTTCCTGATTTCAATGGAAATGCTGGCAATGGCAAAGATTAAGTCATGGTGCTTAATGGACAATAGTCAGGTAGGCATAATTGCTGTTAAAGGACAGAAGGGCTTGGTTGGCAATCAGAATGTCAAAATGATTTTTTCTTTAGCACTGATTAACTGTTCAGGTTTTGTGACTGAAATAGATGGGCAGCCTCCTAAAATACTATTGATCTGTATTTTCAAAAGAACATAAAGCACAACCAACTCTAGACCTGATGTACATCATCAAAATAGGCATAGTACAGTTTCAAGAATTTAACGACTTTCTCTACATTTGCCAAACAAAGACCAAAACCTCCTGAATGAAGGAGAAGCCTATCACCTTGAAAAGGGATGTGAGAAATCACCACAACTATGTACTGTTAATTTTCCTTCATCCTCATTCCAAAGGAACCAACAACCATTTTTTGGAATTGTTATGTATTAGAAAAATGGAAATATTCAGATCTTTTTATGTGATTACTAAAACAATAGCTTTGAATTGGCTTTAATCACTGGAGATCTGAACCATCATTATAGTCCACTGATCAGAAAAGTTGGGAGTTACTGATGACAAGTAATAAATGTTGATTTGAACCAAGTCCTTCTCAAAGGATCCAGTGGGTCTGTGGATATAACTTGTGACTATTTTCCCTTTCTGTAATGAGTTGTTGGAACACATATTTAGCAACTGGCAAAACACCCACATGGCTTCCTGATCTGTGGAACAACAGCTATTATAAAAAGAAAGATCATGTAAAAAGCTTTGAAATGAACCTCCCTCCCTGAATAAACCAAAACAATATTCTGTGGTGGAATTGCAGAAATCAGTGCCATCATTGAAAACTTGAAAGATTCATATATGATTACAATCACATTTCAAGTTTATTCAATTATTTAGCATGCAAAATAATTGCCTGCAGAATACATACATGCAAAGGGTGGGCAGGTCTTGAAAAAATGACATTTAATTATCATAAAATTAATCAAACTGTAGATGCTGTTCTAAATATGAACTCTCTACGAGACAAATCAATACTGTCTTGTTGGTATGAGATATTTTTCTTATTTCCATGATTCTATCTCCTGCACTTTTGAGCAGCACTAATAAAAGAAGCTAATTTTGCTAAGACATGCCTATGGGTATTCTAGCTGAAGCAACTTCTTTTATTTCTCTCTCTTTTTTGAGCTTAATTATTATATCGACTTCTTCACATTTGTATAATACTTCAGAGTTTGCAAAGCATTCTCTCATATATTTACTTTATCTTTAAAGCATATTTTGAAGTAGGTATTTTCATCTTCCCATTAAGGGAACTAATAATCTCCCCATAGCTTTCTCATATATATTTATTTAATAACTTTCCCAAGGGTACCTAGCTAAGAGGAGATTTCATGTCAGATTTTCTTAAGTGAATCCCAGACTCTGTGTGTGCTCGTTGAGGAAAGATCAAAGGGCAGGTGAGAGGTGCTGTGATGCCTACACACTGCCTTCAGTAGAAATATATCTCTCTATGGAATTATAAATTATGAAGAACCAGAAAGACTTCAAGGATCCAGCCCACTCATTTTACAGACAAAGAAACTGTTATAAACAGTTTGAAAAACATTAAAAATATACACCAAGGGGAAAAAAATTTCCTTTCCTAATCTACTACATAAAACTGTCAGAGAAAACACAAATTGTCATTATTCAGTGATCCTATTGTATGACTTCTCTTACTTACAACTTCTCTTACTTACAACTATTGTATGTGTGTGTATATACATATTTTTTTTCACCGTATAATGTTATTACAATATTATTGGCTATATTCCCTGTGTTGTACTTTTCATTTCTGTGAGTTATTTATTTTATAACTGGAAGTTTGTACCTCTTAATCCCATTCACCTATTTCTTTACCTATACTACAGTATATTTTTAATATATCTGAAACTATTATTATTATTATTATTATGGCTGGATTTCCAGCCCTTTGCAGGTAAAAGAATACAAGTGGCACTGAAGAGATCAAAATAAAGCAAATCTAATTATTGTAGTTCAATATGTCAGGATGTCAAGGATGAGTTCAGTGATGAATTTCCCTCCTGAAATAGTTGCAAGAAGCTAAGGCAAACAAATAGGAGTTAGATGCTGTATGGAGTCAAGACAGCTGGTATTTGTTAACCGTGTTCATGGGTCGTATTAAAGTAAGTGGGAAGAAGCGATGGGTGGGGAAAGTTCTTTTCTTCTTTCCAGATGGCTTCTGTAGCTTAGCCTGTCAGAATTAAAGCCTGATGATGGAATATGAGCATACACACTAAGGCCTAAGTTACCAAAGATTTGAGTAGATACTAAGATGTTCCTTAATAGCCTAGGCTCATTCTTTCTATCCATTATCTAAGGAGACAGTGCACCATTTTGGAAAGGGCACAGAAATTAGCATTAAAATACTTATGTTCCACTCCTGTCTGGGTGGTCTTGGGCAAATGCTACTTGTACTAACTTCTTTAGGTTAAGCATCTTAATTCATAACAGGAAAAAATAAAACTAATAGAAATATATTATATGCCAAGAAAGATAGTGGTTGTGAAATCTACTACTACTAATCATTCCCTAAATTTTAATAATTGTAACATATACATATATACATAGTGCATATCAAGGATGAGTCTTTTCTGATCCTCAAATCTGTAACGACAACTTCTGCTTCTAAAAATAATCAAATAGCTGGTTGAAGGGGCAGCCCACTATAAATAGTTAAAAAGATGGAGTAAATATCTGAAATAACTGTTTTCAGATTTCCAACAAAAATATTACAAAGCGATAATACCTAACGTAAGGGAAATAAATGAGATAAGTCCCAGAATAGTCAGCTTTTTGCCTAGAGGCCCTTTCTGGATGTCAGCACAGAGAGGGGGGAGTCCAGTAAGATCATAGCAGTCATGCTGAGCAGACAAAACAGAGATTGGTCATTTACAGGTACTGAAGTGCCTGGAATTGGTGGGATACCAGAGTAAAGGAAATTTTATAGAGAAACAACAGGAGAACTGAGGGTAGGAATTATTGTACCATTGATTGTATAATTTGCTCCAAGTATTTAAACCAATCATGTACTATAGGGAAAAAATATATTTGAACAATTTTAGGCGTCATTGAAATATTTCAGAATATCCAGTCTTCTGATCTTTCTGGATTTAGAACATCTAAATATCCTACTTCTCACTCCTAAACTGACCTTTCAGAAAATCCGAAACCATTGTTATAAAAAGAAACACAGGGAGAAAAATATACTAACACTCTGACTCCTAAAGATGGCTGTATCAATATGTTAACCAGACTTCAGACATTTCTTATGAAAATGCTCAGTCTCACTCTTCAAGTCTCTTAAAGATATACTTCTGTGAAACAGTACCTAATTTAGGAGAATAATGTTATGAAAATAACTGTTATTACGGATGTCTGTTACTAATCTTCTATATAGTCACAGACCGTTACATAAGTTGCCAAAGCTTCTATGTAAGCGTTAAAAAATGGAATTTTTCAGCTTAACTGACGTTTACATTTTGATTTTTCTGTTTTTGTATTTGTTTAAAAAATATGAACTACTTCAGGCACACAGAAAAGTAAAAGAACAAAATAAAACAAATTATGTAATGCAGTGATTAAAAACATGGCCTCAGGAGACAAAATGCATGGGTTCAAACCCAGTTCAACCTTTATTTGCTGTGTAATTTTGGAAAGCTTACTTAACTTCCTGCCTCAGTTTTTATCCCATAAAATGGAAAGAATATGGTGTTCTTCTTATAGGTTGTTATAATAGATGTAAAGGACTTAATGGGATTAGTTAGACTTCAATAAATAGAAGTGGTTTTAATAAAACATGTTCCACTTGGTTAAGTCTTTATATTTAGCCATATTTTCTTTAGATCTGTCTCATTTTTAAGAATTAAAATATAATCTGTAGTTCAAACTCCCTTGATTTTTTTCTTTGTTCTCTCCCCATAGGTGGAAATGAGGTTGGCTTTTATCATTCCCATGCCTGTTATAATTTGTATGTATTATGAGACTATAATGAATACATATATTGCTTTATATACTAAACTTAAAATTCCACACGTAGTGCCTAGGTGTAATAAATGAGGATGCTAATTTTTCAACATGGGTTTTTAAATCACCTTTTGAAAAAGAACTGTGCATATGTGTCTTCTATTGAGCAAAAGTTCAGCCTTTTATGACTTGGTGTATCAGATAAAAGATCAGATAAATTAAAAGCTTTATAATATTTCTCAGATGATATGTTATATATTTTATCTGTTAAAACATATCCCACAGGGCGCCTGGGTGGCTCAGTTGGTTAAGCGACTGCCTTCGGCTCAGGTCATGATCCTGGAGTCCCTGGATCGAGTCCCGCATCGGGCTCCCTGCTCAGCAGGGGGTCTGCTTCTCCCTCTGACCCTCCCCCCTCTCATGTGTTCTCTCTCTCAAATAATAAAAAAAAAAAAAAAAAAAACATATCCCACAGTTATAAAGGGATTAAACTCTAAACACAAGGGTATCTTAAATCACATTGTAGTGACTTAAAATGTCAAAGCATTAGTTTGTAAATAACCTTGGACTGATAGAGTCGATTTTATCAATCTGAAAGATGGGCCTGTATTTTTTTTTTTTTAAGATGGGGTTGGTTTCAAAGGTTTGCATGAGGAACTGATGAGAAATTGGATATTGCTTTCTGGAAAAAAAAAACAATAAAATACTATAATACTCTTAAGTAACAGCCGAGAGAAGAAGGTGAGGGAGAGGAGAATTAGCTTTAGTCAGACTATCCAGAGACATGTCTTAGCAAAATGAGCTTCTGTTACTAGTGCTATTCAAGAATGCAGGAGGTAGATATCGTGGAAATAAGAAAAACAGTGCCTGAATGGGGCATCTGTTTGACTTGATGGACTCCTAGGGCTTTCTTGTTCTCATATGAGAATGTGCTTCTGTGTTCATCCAGCAAAGGTACTGTTGTAGCATTTCATCATAACAGAAACATCGTATTTTCAAATCAAGCTCTCACAGAATCCATTATAAATGGTCTCTTCATGAGACACATATGGTTTTAGGTTTCTGCTTCTTATGTAATTCACCTTGAATTTCATTGACTCTGCTTAGCCACAAACACATAATATATGGGATCTTACATGCCAGAAAATAGTTGGCTAATGAGGTCTTATCAAAACAGTGAAAAGTTCCAGCCAACAAAGACATTTATTTTCTCAACCCTATCATATTAAATGATTGTTTAAAATTATTTTAAAATTAGTCGTTTTGCCTCCTTCCATCTCTTTTTACTTTTTCTCTCTCACTTTGTTATTTTCTGAAAACTGTTTTTGGACAAAGACCTGTGCTAAGAAATTCAAGTGGTAAACAAAATAAGTCATATGAACCATGTACTCAAGTGTACTTTAAGGATAGAGGCCTCAGACAAGCACAAAAGAAAACCAAAGAAACCCAAAAACTATATACACAGCTTAAAGACGTTAAGAATCTTATTAGAGAATAAACACATGGGTATGAGAACACTGAGAAGAGAAAGAGCATTTGCAGGGATAACTAAAGGATTAAGAAAGAAGTAAAATTAGTTCAGAAAAAAAATGATGGAAATTCAATGAATAGAGATAGAAAAGGTGTAGGAACATGCATAGTGATGTTAGTCGGGGGGCTAATGAAAGCCATGTTCGCTGTCAGATGTGAGGAAGAGTAGTAAGAGAGCAAAATGAAACTAGATCTTAGAGAAACCTGAACATCCAGTCTCAGTTTCAGAAGGCAATGGGAATATATGAAGAACTTGACTGTCATGATATTAGCTAAGAAAAATTATACTAATTTTAGAAAAATCCTCTGATTTTAAAATGTTTGAAATTTTCTTTGTGTCTTTGACATTTAGAAAATGGCATGGGAAGGGGTGGATATGGAATGTTTCTAAGAGGTCTGAGTCTTCTGTTCATTATTTTGTTATTAATTTCTAGTTTTACTGCATGTGGTCAAATATGCGATTCTGGTATCTCACTTGTTTTACATTCTCCATTGCTTCATTTAAGACTCCATGTATCTTCAGGCGCCTGGGTGGCTCAGTTGGTTAAGCGACTGCCTTCAGCTCGGGTCATGATCCTGGAGTCCCTGGATCGAGTCCCGCATCGGGCTCCCTGCTTGGCAGGGAGTCTGCTTCTCCCTCTGACCCTCCCCCCTCTCATGTGCTCTCTCTCATTCTCTGTCTCTCAAATAAATAAATAAAATCTTTAAAAAAAAAAAAAGACTCCATGTATCTTCAACATAAGTCTCAATTATTCTGCCTTTTGCACTCCTATTCTAATTGCCACTGCCATATCATCCTCTCCTTCAGCCAGTCAGTCAAGCAGTAGTTGGAGATACAATTCCAAGATGCTCTTTTGATCACATCACCTCTCTACTAACATTTAATGGCTGCCAATTGCTTAGTTGCATACAGGTTTGCAAAAATTCAAAATACCTTCATAATCTGATTCGTGCCTTTCTTTCCAGTCTTGTTTCCCATATCTTTCAGAATATTTTTTTATCTCATGGTAATGAAGAAATAATTTCTTTCAATGGCATGCCTTTATGTCTTTGAATTTGCTGTTGTCTCTGCCCAAAATTGTTTTATCTTCTTTGTCTTTATATCTTCTATTCTTCCTTGAAAATGCACTGTAAGTATCCAGGAAGGATTTTTTTTCTGACTTCTGTCAGCACAATTACTTAACTCTCCTCTAATTTTTTTCACATAATTCTCTCATCATTTTGCTTTTTGTTGATTGAGGGAATGAATAAATTATCCATTCTATAGAATAGTAGTGGATATATAATAAACTTAAATACCTGTCCAGTGGGTGACTGGACAAATATATCCATGGCATTTTAAGTTTGTTTTTTTTGTGTGTGTGCAACCCTCAGGTAAGAAGCTTATATGTTTATAATAACTAGTATATGTCTATTTATGCTTTTATCTTGAATCCTCATTTAATTATAGATCACTTCTGAAATTTGGCACAGTGGAAATGATCATGGAAATAGGTTAATTTTTACTGCTACCATTAATTTAAAGGTAGACAACTACAGTGCTTTGTCCTATATATATATTCAGCCTGATAAATATAAGAGAAATAGCAATTATTACTATAGGCAGAAATATAAAAGGTGGCAATAGTTGAACCTGAAGAGTCAATTCTAGAGAGAATCTAAAAACAGATTCATTTCTGCCAAATCAAAACCATGATGACTGTGGGTCAGAAGAGGGCAGCAAAGTGCAGCCCCGTCAGAAATCTGGACTTGACAAAATGGCCTGAGAAGAGATGAAAAGTATACCTGAAAGAGGCATCGAGGGTGGGTGCAGCATTCAGCAGTGGAGAAATGTACACCCAAGAAACTAATCTGCTGTCTTTGTAGCAGGGACAGTAGACAATAAAACTGATAAAATAAGAAGTATGAAAACAATATTGTTTTTACCCTCCTTATCACATTTTAATCTTTGAAACAATTCTCCCCAGTATAAATAACTAGACACCACCTGAGGGAAAGAACACCCAAAGAGAGAACTCCCAGGCAACAGTAGAGCCATGACTTCTATCAGAAAACCCAGCCAAGATGAACATGAGCAAGTCAGACTGACAAGAGGCAGAGCCAGTAAGATTTCAACCAGGAAAGCAAAGGCCAAGAGCAGAGTCTAAGAATCAGAAGCAAAATGAAAGCAGCAGAAGGCCAGAATTAGGAGACAGAATCAGCCTCCACAAAAGATGCACAGTAGCTTTAAAAGGGTATTGGGAATGGATTCTGAAGTCCTGGATAGTATTCCTCCTGATTAAAGATGCTTTGTTATGCCCAGAATCAGTGTGAGACCTTACATGACTACCATATTTGTCTTGTTCGAACTCAAATCTTTTGACATCTCTTTATTGCCAAGGGGTGGAGCATGGCATTTAAAGTTGAGTCTGATGTATTTATAACCTAGCCATTTTAGTCCCACTGCCTTTTTCCTATTTGATGAACCTATGACAGTTTTACGTGAGCTTGAACTCATGTAAAGGGTGAGGGTAGTATACCTCAAGGGTAGGGACAGGATAGTATAACAGGCTCTCGAGCAATTTTTATTAAATGAATGTAGTATTAGTACTTACCCCAACATAGATGAAATATTTTTTAGTACTCTAATAGTACTCTATTATTTTGCACTTGAATGGTAGTAACTGAGGTGATCATTACAGACAAAATTAACACAATTCTTTTGCTGTTGCAATTGCAGAAGGATTCTCTGAACTGGGGCCTTATCCTTAGAGGAAGTAGGTGCCGAAAAACCTCGTCTACCCCGCAAGTCTGTCAGAAAACTGCCAACACAGAGAATCTCAAAAATTTCTGCCACATAGTCACATTTGCACAAGGGCACAATCAGAAGGCCACTCTAAAAAAATACACATTATGTGCTCATAATTTTCCCTACCCATCCCCAATCTCTCTCCCTTTCTCTTATTTTGAAGCCTGATAGGCAGAAGAGAAAATTTCTCCAACCAAATGAAATTCTCATTGTTTCCTTTTTCCTCATAAACACATTTTTCCCTTGGCCTTACCCAACTTACCTTCTTGATTATTTGAGTCACATTCCACGCTTTCTAATTATTATTATATTTGTTTACATTTTTCTATCTTAAATTTAATCAATGTGTATTATGCCCAGTAAAACAGCATTTCTAAATCTTATTGGTATAAAGATCAAAAATCAACATTGGTTGATTAGGAGAATTAATTACTGAAAATAAGCTCTACCTGACCCTTTGTTCACTGATAGAACAGGCATAATTATATACCAATATCTAGGTTGAAAGATTTGTCTGAGAAATATTATTTTAACTACCCCAGTAGCAAAAACAAATCTTCTAAGGTCGCTGTCTAATTTCATCTCTATATTCTAAAAGCGTATCACAGTATAGTATAGGATCACCAGTTTCTCTAGGGAAATTTTGTTTCTTTTTGGCTGTTGTAACATGAAGTTCTGAGATTTCTAAAAAGTAATATTGTAGTATATAACAAAATTTGTTTCTAATATTTTTATTTTAACCAGGTCTGCAGTGCTTTTAGTAATTATCTGGATAATGGCCATGCAATTAAGATTTTCAAATGACAAAACCAAAATCTGTATGTTGTTTCCAAAAAGGAATTTCAGTTTTAATAACAATACATTTATAAATGTATGTGTAAGCATGAAATGTTCAATCATAATAGCCCTACAATTTAGTTGGTGAACTAAAGATACACATACTCTAAAAATAATTCTTACAATTTCCACTTCCAATCTAAACATTAGAAAAAATATTTCCAACTGGAATGAAAATCTTTTATGCTTGATGCCTAGGCTTTCTAATAGAGCATTACACAGTAAATTCATATTTTCTGTTAATTTCAGAACTGTATTTTTAACATTGCAAAATAATTTTCAATGAAAGTTAAATATTGATCTGAAGAAAAATGATATTCTTCTGAAGTTTCTTTTCATTCACAACTTTCATAGTAAATTTTAATTTTTTCTGTTACTTGGAAAGAAATGTAAATATTACAGATGTCATGTTGTATTAGAAACAGATACCCATTCACAACAATGTGTATTATTTTTAGAGTTTTGATTGGCAAGACTTCTTTGTATTTTTTTAAAAAGCAAAATTCATTTCGACTATGCATCCAATCAACAACACCTCCATTTAGAGAAAACACAAACGAGTGACCATGGAAGAGTGCTTTTCTGTCTATACTAACCCTGCATGGCAAAAGTTCAAAAGCAGCAGGACTCTCCCATCTGTTTGCAAGCTGCCCTGGACCATTGGATTAACAGGAATTCCATTTTCCTTTGGTAAAGAGCACATTTCTCTAAGAACTGAAGGGAAATTTTGGTGGTACTCAGGAGGAGAAATAGGTACACAGTAGTAAACCTAATAATCCATTATTTGGCAATAATAAGAACTCTACTTTGAAAACAAAATACAACCACTGATAACTAGTGTAATGTTATTTAGTGAAGAATGCAGGAAAAGCAAGTAAAAATGAATAATTTGGAATCATTTGAAAGCACAGTATTCATGGCATAAAATGGATTACAAAGTATATAGAGGATTCAATTATTGACAGTTTTTTGGAGCGATGTATGCAGGTGTGTGTGCATGCACACGCACACACACACATACACACATTTCCTTTCACAGTGGAAATATTGCCCCTGTATTTAGTACCCAGTTTTATCCCATTGTTTTTGAAGACCAGGATGTGATTCATCCTAAAAATAGCTTTCTCCCTTATAAAGTGTCTGAATAAAAATAGTTTGTTGTTGTAGTATTCAGGAAAGTCTAAAGACCTTGTGTGTGTGTGTGTGTGTGTTTTAAACTTAGCAGCCTCATAACATTGCTAAAGAATCACCAGGGAGCAGAGTACTATATGTAGAAGAATTATTTAATAGCTTAAGGTATTAAGGACTTGAAAATATACTGGTTTTTAACTATAATGATATCTGATTTAAATATTAGTATTTTCTATTAATAATTGAACATAGTTTCCTCATTTTATGTAATACCTTTTAATAATAACCTGGTCAGATTTTAAATAAACTTTAAAATTTTCATATTGTTTTCTCTTTTCATGTCTGTTACATTTTGTATGCTTTAGGTGAACCAATATCCCACTGGGGAATGTTTCCACATTTAACGTTTCCCATTATTATTATGTTGTACAATTTTATAATGATTATTCACTTCCAACAATTTTCAAATATAAAAGAAAAAAGACTTTATGAGAAAGGGCAAAGAAATAAAATGAGAAATTGCTCATGTTTGTGAGTACTTGTTTTGGGTTGTTTTACATTTTTGTTTTGTTTTAAATGAAATTGTACTTAATTTTACATTACTGCAGCAGAGGTTTTTTTTGAGCTTTCTTTTCTGAATTCAGTAATACTGTTAACCAAAAGTCTGAATGATGTTAGATACAATATCCATGTAGTAGGTGTTTTTAAAAATCTTCTCAGCTCACTCCAGTAATCAGAATTTATCTGAAAAAGACTCTACTCAGTAAAGCAAGTAAGAACTTCAATGTCATTAAGATCTGAGGGTATAGACAATGAAGCATGTCTTATTTTCAATATTTAAAAGAGTATATCATTGTAGTAGTTTTTTGTGCTGAAGTCCAAAGTGACCATTCTTTTAGTCTACTTCAGAATTCATTCAAGTGATTTAAGATGAATACATATTAGTATTAATGCAATGAGTTGTATTTGCGAGTAACAATACAGTTCCAGAGCAAACAGAATATTAATTGAAACAGTAAACACTTTGAGATTAAACTTCTTAAATGATTTTTACAATCACACCGGTTCCTACTTCTCCATGTTTTTTTTTCTCTTTCACAGAGAAGTTTTCTTTCATTAATTCCTTACTAGAGTAATTCAATGTTCAAAAACAGGAAGCAATCGTTAGGAGTGGGCCACACTCTGTTACATATTAAAAGAACTGAGTTTTTCTTGTCATTCTATCTTTGTAAATGGTGATGAATATTCATCAAGCTAGGGAAAGATTTGCCAGCTGTGAATCTTTGCAAAGTACCCCAGTGCTCTAAACCAAAAAGAAAACAAAAATTATAAAGCCTCTATTTCTGTGTATCATAAAAGATGAGGAAAATAAGCTAGCAAAAGGACTCTCAGGAGGAAATATATTCTGTCTTACACAGTTTAGAGGAATATATGCACTTTTTTTTAAGTAAAACTGTGATTTTCAGATTTTTTTCCAACGTTATCTTTAAAAGACAAAAAGGAAAAGATATCTCCTAATTATACTAGTCCATTTCCCTTCTGCTGTCCTATCAGGGATCTAGATTGTTTTTTTAAAGAAAGTGTGAGACTTTTTGAAGTAGCCAACACTTTATATTATATTTAGTCAATATGAATGGGGATGGGGCACTTCTGCTTTAAAAGAACCATATCTTCCTTATAAAAATCTTTGTTAAATTCTTGGATAGTAAAATATTTGAGATAATTCTGTGTTTTCTTGTGTTGTAATGGTGACCACACTTAAACTGAAAAGAAATATGCTCTGTTGTGTTAGAAAAATGTCACCTGTATTTACTGAATCATAGTGTATTTTCAGTTTTTATATTTCTTTAAATAAGAATGCTTTTACATTTTAATGTAAAAAAACAATGTAAAAATGTAAAATTGCTAGTTTTACTTTCACTTTTCTCCATACTTCAGAGTGAGAGTTAATAAATACTTAAAATTGATGTTAATTTGTATTAAATGAGCATGTTATTCACTTTAAGTCATAATTAGGAATAGTAAAAATATTATTTTGTTCACAAAATATTTATTTTTTATTAAAAGACTTTCCTCTTCGTTGGGGAGCAAAAAGAAGAGTTTCCCACAGTCAAAATTAGTTTACTGATTGCTTGGAACCATTTGGTTATGAGAAGAGGAATAGATTCAAAGTGAAAGAAATAACCCATTTAAATCACCACCCTGGACCATTGTCTTTGGCAATGTGCACTTAAATACTTACATAAAGTAGGCAGTGTCTGCCTTCCTAAACCACTGCTGTCCAACTAATTATTTGTGATAAACTGCTCCATCTTTATTGGAATATAATTGGCATATAACATTGCGTAAGTTTAAGATGTACATGAGTTGATTCAATGCATTTGTATATTGCAGTATGACTCCCACTGTAGCATTAACTGACACTCACTTTACATAATTATCATTTATTTTTTGTGGTGGGAACAATTAAGATCTAGTCTCTTACCAACTTTGAAGTTTATAATACAGTATTGTTATCTATAATCACTGTGCTGTACCTTAGATCTCCAGGACTTATTTTATCTAGTGGTTGCATGTTTGTATCCTCGAACATCTCCTCAATTCCCCATCCCAGAGCTCCTGGTAAATACCATTTTATTCTCTGTTTTAATGAGTTTGGCTTTGATAAATTGCTCAATCCTAATGAGGATCTCTGACTCCCAGTACTTTTGTGGGAATTTTAAGTGCCAATATCCTCCCTTCAAGAAAATGAAAAATAGATACATTTCAGAAAAGAGTGGAAAACTCCTGCTTGTAAAATTGTGCTGGGTGTTCTAAAATGATACCATTAAATGATTCTTTGGCTATAAAAGCATCATAGTACAATTAGTTCAAAAGGGTTTTAAGTCATACTTACAAATTGTTTACTTCTATAGGATAGTTGGAAGATACTACTGATAAATTGTTTTAGTTCCCTATAATATATTTGTATCTATGCATAAACATGTGGAGGAAGTATTTTTAATGTAGGATAAGTATGTAGAAAATGTAGTATTTTGTAATGTAGATTTCATATTTAACTGAATTTCCAAATCTAAATCACTCTTTTTGGAATAATCCCCCTAACTGCCCCTGTTTGTTTGGCTGCCTTAGAGATCCCTTCTAAATGTGACTTCCCCAGGGAGACCTCACTGATCCTTCCGCCTTTTCTCCTAGGCTAGGTGAGATATGACTTATGTTTCTCCTTTTATAACACACTACACAATTTTAGTTATGCTTTTGAGTTATATTCTACCTCTCCACAAACATATTGCCAGCTTCATGATGGTACACATATATAATTTATATTCATCTTATCCATACTGTATCCTCAGCACCTAGCAAGTTGACTGACATGAAGTACTCAATAAATGTTTGTTGAGTCAATAAATAAGTTAATTAATTAAGTTTTTAACCTGACCATTGGAATAATCCAATCTGTCATATTAATTTTCAGTTTCACCAGCTATTGGAGGCAACTTACAACGATGTGCCAGTCAAGTAACAGGTGTATAAACGTGAAACTGAAAATAATAGGTAGATAATTGTGGCAATGTCAGCAAACTAGAATAACATCACAAACCTAAAACAAATAAATATATTGTATCATCACCACCAATCATTAGTATTTTCATTATTTAATTCATTTGTTCAAGCAATATTTATTGAGCATCTATCTCTAGGCACTGGGGAGATAGCAGTCAGCAAGACAGAAAAAAATTCATGAGCTTATGGAGCCTACATTTTTTTTTTTAAGATTTTATTTATTTATTTGACAGAGACAGAGACAGCGAGAGCAGGAACACAAGCAGGGGGAGTGGGAGAGGGAGGAGCAGGCTTCCTGCTGAGCCGGGAGCCCGATGTGGGACTCGATCCCAAGACCCTGGGATCATGACCTGAGCCGAAGGCAGTCGCTTAACCAACTGAGCCACCCAGGCGCCCTGGAGCCTACATTTTAATGGAAGCAAACAAACCATTAAAATGTAAGCAAAGAAGTGAAAAGATGAAAATAATTGAAGAAAATAAACCAAACAGACTACTAATAGGATGAAAAGTAACTAAATGGAGAAGAGAGATGAGAAAATATATTATAGAGAGTGTTTGGGAAGACTGTTCTGAGAAAGTGACATTTGTCCTAATTCATGAGAAGCCAGTCAATAAATTGGTTTTATCAGAAAAAGCCTACCTTTTCTCCTAAGATCTTTAATAAAATGACTAACTGCATGAAACACACCTGAAGGACATACTTTAATTATTCATTCATTTAGTCCACAAATTTTGGTTTTTCAAATAGAACCTTGAGAGTAATACATTATAGATTTAAAAGTATAAATTAACTTACAAATTAAATTAGGCAAATAATTTCATTTTTTTTCGGGATCTTAGCAGAGAATATGAGAGATCTTCTTGGCATTTCTTTCAAAATTTGATAATGACACAATGTAAGATTGATCTATTAAACCATAGTAGATTTTAGGAGATAGAGATTCAAACTCCCTCTCACATAAAGCATAGATACTATTATTAGGCTTCTTGACTGATTTTGTTTTAGTATTTCCTTGTCAACCATATTATTAACCATAGGAAAATCTTTTTCCTTAAATACACACAGTTGGGAATAAGGATGCTATTGTGGGATTTGCTTTGTATGGTGGTCATGTGCAAAGGATAGGTGAAAGGATAATTTGATTCAGTTTAGTAATTGCTGAAAGTGAGAACTTCAATATGGAGTATATAGAATTAATGGCATCAAAGGAACTTCTCAGAATGTCTAACTCACAGAACTGAATGGGGTAATGTGTACAGTATTGCTTTATCTGATATTTGGACCTTATGTGTAATTTTCAATAAAAATCCAATGTCAGTCTATATTTAGCAGAAACAGTTTTTATAAGAATTGTATCACTTTTTAATGTTCTTATTTATACCTAAGTAAAATTGTGGTTCAAAATTTTTATATCATTATCACAACACAAGGAAGAAGCATCAGTTGATGAAAAGGTATAGAGTTAAGCATAAAACCACATCCCTTTACCTTCAGAATTAGAAAAAAGATTCTGGAATGATTTTATATGGTTATTTATTTCATTGATATCTGTATTTTTAGGAACTAAATTCTTCAGACTGTATCAGGGAACAAAAGAGCATCTTCCTCTTTTCTTCTTCCATTTTGTCTGAAAATTTAGTTACATTCACCCCTTGAATGTTTACAGTTAGACAATCTCACAGTCTTTCTTGGCATTTCAATGCTAGATATGAAAATATCAACAGGAGTTATCTATGTTCTTAATTTAATTGCTCTTTGTTTTGATATTTGTGAAATCTCTTTTCTGCCATGTATTTAAAAATTCATAAAATATAAACAGTAGAACGTATGTTAGTTGTTTCTATTACGTTATGTATTTCGTTTTGTTTTGTTGGTAGGGACTGGATTGCAGTCAGAAATATGGCTTATCCTGTTTTTTATTTTCTGTTTTTTTTAAATGGTAAACATTTTTTTCTACTCCAGACCTCTGCAGGGGCATTAAGGGTCCTTTGTTAACTTGTACAAAGTCAGTACAGTGTATCAACTATTAGCACATGCTTCAGGGGCAGGGGACCTCCATTCAAATCCTGGATCTCTTTATCTCTGAAAACTTCTAGAAACTACTTAACTACCCTACACCTTCTTTCACTCATTGATGAAATGAATATCATAATGTACTCACTTCATAATGCCATTGTGAGGACCGACTACATTAATGTATGTAAAGTGCTTAGAATAGTCCTGGTATATAGGAGCAGTACACGGAATGTTAGCTGCTATTATTATTCCCACTTCCCTCCATCTGTAGGAAGGGAGGTTTGTAGACCATGTATCCTACTTCTGTTGTTGAGCCCCTGGGTAATGTAAGAACAAGTGAGGGAATGAAATTGTAAAATCAGAGAAATTGTGAAGATAATGTTGTAGGGTGCTTAGAAGAGCACCTGATAGTTACACTCAATAAATGTATTCACTTAATGTTATCTTTCCTTTAGTTCATAGGATTTATAGATTACTTTTTTTAATTGAGGTACACTTGATATTATAGTTGTTTCAGGTGTATAACATAATGATTCAATATTTGTATATATTGCAAAATGATCACCACAATAAGTCTAGCTAATATCTGTCATCATACATAGTTAAAAATTTTTATAACTATAACAATATATAGATTAATTTTGATTCATTTACTTTTTAATTTAAAAAGCACAGTGCTGAATGGCAAATGAGTGGCCAGGAAATTTGATCTTTTGTCACTTTTTCTTTTTTTTTTTTTGTCATTTTTTTTTGTGTGTGTGTGTGGTTTTTTTTTTTTTTTCACTTTTTCAGAAAGGTCCCTCAGCTTTTATTGATCCAGGATTTTTTAATATATTAAATGTTTCTAGCCAGTCATATCTGGGATGAATGCTAGTTCTTTTGTTTCCTAATTATGTGATCTTGGGCAAGTTACAAAAGCTCCGAGAATCTCACTTTCTTCATCTGCAAAATGGAGCCGTAATGACTGTGTGAATATTTATTGTGAAGGTTAACGTAACAGATTTTGGAAAACTTAGCATCCTGTAAAGCAGATAGGGTAGCATTAAATAAATGGCATTAGCTGTTTTCTAATCTTTCCTAAATCTGAATTATAATTTACTGTTTGGTTGACTTCAGCTATTGTTCTTGCTTTTACATGGCCATTCCTCTTATCTATCAAGTCAAATGAGGTAACATGCACATGAAAACATTGGTGACACAAAATGCACTATAAACATGTTATAATTTTAAAATTTGCATTAATAACTTCTCTACTATGGCCATTATCATGTTTGACCTTAGACCATCTGTTTTCCTTTAAATGTTCTCTCACTATTCCTTCTCTTGAATGACTTCAACCATCATCTTTCCAGGCCCTTGGGCACAATTTTCAGTCTTCCCCATCTCCTCCTCCTCTCACTCTTCATAATCAAAATCTTGCAAAATATTCTTCTGTATTCCTCTGAGAAAAAAATTTAATTTGTCCTCTTTTATCTACCCTAGTAGGATAATCCCTAGGGAAAGTTTTAGTCACATCATGTCATTTTCTTTCCAATCAGTGCTCCTTTGTTTTTGATAAAAATCCTCCACCTAACCTGCAGATTCTTGTATTCTTCTTGAACTTCCAAGTTCATTGCTGAGGACCTCAAGGTCCTCAGATTCTTTCTGATCTATATGACTTCTCTCTTTCTCTCTACTTCAGCACAAACTCACCTTTTTTCTTCAATTTCTGTTAATAAATTGAATAATTTTAAGAATCATTGAGATTATTGACCATTTTGAACAGTAACAAATGATATAAACATGATTTTAATTTGTATTATTGAACTAATAATATTGTTTGGAAAATTGAGCAATATAAAGATCAACAATTTTTATTTGTTCAAATCTAGTAAATTCTTTAAAAAGTCTTAATCTATATGAGACATAATCACGATACCATCATTTAAATGTCTTAGAAATTGTCATCTACTATAAATATACATAGATGTATTTATAAAGATGTAATAATCATAGTTTTTAAGCAAAAAATTATTTTAATACACATAAAAAGTCACATATACAAAAGGAGAGATTTTTCTGGCTACATATGTGTTTGTTTAGCTCACTGGGCAAACAGTGGCTGGGAAAGTACAATTCAGTCTGTGAGTCCTTTAAAATTGGCAGTGATTCCAGTTTGATGAAACAAGAAGGGGGAATGGGGGAAAGGAAAGTTCTCAAAAAAGTTAATCCAGTGGCATTTGTCATCTTTGCTAACCTTAATTTTCACTATAACAGATGCATAAACTTATGACATTCTGAATTGGATTGAATTCAGCTATTTTAGAAGAAAGAAATTATGATTATTGTCCTCAAGCCAAGATAACAACACACCGATTATGACTAGCCAAGAAGCCTGGAATTCACAAACCGCCTTATATTTATTTATTTCTTCATGTTGGCTGTTTATCAGGAAGTGACTTCAGTAAAGAGCTGCAATTCATTTATTAAGTAAACTCTCAAAACTCGGAAAAGGATGGTACATATGCTGTATTCAAAAATTACTCTTTCAAAATCTATATATGGAGACATTCATTGCATTTAATTTGATTTACATTTTTTTAATCATTTGGAGAAATAAGGTCATGGTGAAATGGGTGTATTTGCTTTTTAATCGTTTTGCTTTTGTTTCCGAAACATCTTATTGATCTAGTACAATACTTAAGAACAAAGGAGATATGTATGTGTGTGTGTGTTTATATATGTATTTTTTTTATCTTATTTATTTTAGAGAATGAGTGAGAGCAGGGGGAAAGGCAGAAGGAGAGGGAGAAGTAGACTCCCTGCTGAGCCAGGAGCTCAATCCCAGGACCCTGAGATCATGACACTTAACCGGCTGAACCACCCAGGTACCCCTATATATGTATTTTTAAAAATAATTTTTCTTCAATAGTAAATCAAATGGTAATATAGAATACAAACCACAGTGTCAGGCATCCTTAAGAACAGAATTCAATGTAAAGTTTATATGAATAAACCAAAGGCAAGTCTTGACTGAGATGATTTTGAGAGTTATAGATCTAAAATTACCTTCCCCCCAAATTGTTTGTAGCAAAAACTAAAACATCTAAACAATAGGGAAAATTTCTGTTTCCTTTATCCCTTTATCTGCATTCCAAATACTAAGCAAAATAGCAACTTTTTTTGAGAGGTAATTAAGTCTTTAATATATCCTGTTTTATTTTAGAATTCTTTCAACTTTTTTTTTTTTTTTAATTTGGGGCCTCAAAAGTACTCTTAATTATTGCTTTGGAATTATTTCATTTCTAATCTCATTTTCTCTCTCTTTCTCTCCCTCCTGTTTTTTGGGCTTTTAAATTTTTGGGTAATTATAGGTCCCTTGGAGGATCTGATGAATGTTATTGACTCTTTCTCCATTAAAATATACTTGCAACGACGTGGATGGAACTGGAGGGTGTTATGCTGAGCGAAATAAGTCAATCAGAGAAAGACATGTATCATATGACCTCACTGATATGAGGAATTCTTAATCTCAGGAAACAAACTGAGGGTTGCTGGAGTGGGGGGTGGGGTGGGAGGGATGGGGTGACTGGGTGATAGACACTGGGGAGGGTATGTGCTCTGGTAAGCGCTGTGAATTGTGCAAGACTGTTGAATCTCAGATCTGTACCTCTGAAACAAATAATGCAATATATGTTAAGAAAAAAAAAAAAAAGAAGAAGAAGGAGGTAGCAGGAGGGGAAGAATGAAGCGGGGGAAATCGGAGGGGTAGACGAACCATGAGAGACGATGGACTCTGAAAAACAAACTGAGGGTTCTGGGGGGGGGGGGGGGGGGGATGTGTTAGCCTGGTGATGGGTATTGAGGAGGGTACATTCTGCATGGAGCACTGGGTGTTATGCACAAACTGAATCATGGAACACTACATCTAAAACTAATGATGTAATGTATGGGGATTAACATAAGAATAAAAAAATTTTAAAAATATGTATATACTGCAAATCATTTTATGTACTAAAGCTCATTCATGATGGCGCATTAAGAACACTTGTTTTGCTATCTCACTCTTCTTTCAAATCTGTGTACCTAAATGCATATTAGTAGACAAAATAATATCAACTTTATGGTTAAAGGGCATGATGATCGTGTTCATTGGAACTGAATTGAAATCTATGCTTTTGTTGAAGGTCTTCTGTAGTTCAGTTCTGGGCTGTGTTTTACATGTATATTCATACTGTCATGAAACACTTATAATTTTGGGGTAAGGACTAAGATAAAGAAAGTCCTTTTCCTTTTCCTCATTTCTAATACAGTTTATTGAATTTGTGACATTGGCACTTTCTTCAAGTTAGACAATCTGGTGATGTACTGCCTAAATAATATTTTCCCAATCTCTCCCATATACCCTTTAAAACTTTCACAACCACTTATTTATTAGCTATTTTAGCTACTAAATTCTCTAACTTGTTTTTTTTTTCATTATACATAGCATACTGATTTCTCTTTTCATCTACAATTTATTATAGGAATTTTTCATGATGTGTTTTTCGTAACACAATGCTTTACAAACCTCTTGGACATTAGAGACCTAATAATGGAAAACTGTCAGTGCTGTGAGGCAGGTGTGCTGTCTGTGCTTATTCACTGCTGACTACATCTCTTGCGCACTACAAGAATTGAATAAATATTTGTTGAATGAATGAGTGAATTTAAAAAACCATAATTACAAATTAGGCAGAATATTACAATTGCCATTGAATAGAAGTTGATTACACTAGTTCCTAGTAAACTTCAGTGTCCCTGAATATACACTTTACCCTTGCAAGGAAGTCAAACAGATGATTGAAATGCCCACAATATCTTGCACAAAATTTCATCACTAAAGCCATAGATTTTATTCTCTCAGAGAGGCCCATGCATTCTTCCTTGGGGGCTATTTATTCTTTATAACACAATTATAACATACTTATAATCTTCAAGCTAAATCATATTTATTTTTTATTTTTTATTCATTTTAGAGATAGAATTCCGTGATGCATCAGTCGCATATAATATCCAGTGCTCATTATGTCAAGCGCCCTCTTTAATGCCCGTCACCCAGTTATCCCTTCCCTCCACCGACCTCCCCTCCAGAAATCCCATTTGTTTCCTAGAGTCCAGTGTCTCTTATGGTTTGCCTCCCTCTCAATTTTCATCTTACTTTATTTTTCCTTCCCAAATCATATTTTTAAAATTTATTTATTTATTTGAGAGGGAGAGAACATGCTCTGGGGGGCAGGGGCAGAGGGGGAGAGAGACTCTCAAGCAGCCTCCCCACTGAGTGTGAAGCCCAATATGGGGCTCCATCTCACGACCCTGATCATGACCTAAGCTGAAATCAAGAGTTGGTCACTTAACTGACTGAGCCACCCAGGGGCTCCAAGCCAGATCATATTTTAAAAAATTATATATGGATTGATTGTAATTTGTAGACTTAGAAAAAGCAAGAGAAACCATAACCATGAAGGCCTGAAGCACTAAGACTAAGGAGCAGATCTAGAATAAGAGATGGAATTCATATTGACAAAGTTAGACATGTCTGTAAGGTGGCATGCAGATTATATTAGTGACCATCATTTTTAAAAATGTAAGGTGATTTGGGGCATCTGGGAGGCTCAGTTCGTTAAGTGTCCAACTCTTGATTTCAGCTCAGGTCATGATCTCAGGGTTGTGAAATCGAGCCCCCGTCAGGTTCTGTGCTGGGCATGGAGCCTGCTTAAGATTTTCTCTCTCCATCTCTCTTTGCCCCTCCCCCTGCTCACACTCTCTGGCTCAAAAAAAAAAAAAAGTGTTTAAATAAATTATTTATTTTAAATAGTTAAAATTACATTAGGTTTTAGCAAAATTTTGAACTAGTGTAAATCATTACTACACTGACTGCTATATAACATTAAGCTAAAAGGAGATATGAAATAAATTTAAAAGGATATTTGAATGAAATTTTGGCATGTAAATATGCATGTATAAATTTAACTTATTGTAAATTTATTATATTAGGGATGGAGGCTCAGATGAATAAAACAGTGTAGTGAAGAAGACAATACCAAAATCAGTTACTACAATAGTTGTAACCACTGATATAATCACTATGTGAACTTGAGTCCTTTGGGAGAAGAAAACAGAACTACTTGCCTGAGGGATTGAGGAAAAGCCACGGATGAGATACACTTGAACTGGCACTGAATGATGAGTGGAAGTTTGCCGAGAGGAGGAGGTGGGGTAGGGTATTCAGGGCATAATGTTCTGAAAGCATGCTGTGCGTTCAGAGAATGAGGAGAAGGTCAACATCCTTGGCTCCAAACCGTGGAGAAGGGAGGAAAAGATGGGTAGAGAAATAAGTTGCATCTGGGTTATAAGAAACCTAATGTTCTGTGTGAAAGATTTTGAGCTTTATACCACAGGTAATGGTAAGGCAAGGTCTCAGGAGGAAAAATGAAATAATTTGTTCCGGATAAAGAATATTAACTGTTGGGAGCAGCATGTGGATAATTGCCCAGAGCAAGGAGAGATCCACAGAAGGAAGCCAGATAGGAGAAAGAAAGAATGCTCCAACTGAAAGATTTTAAGAAACTGAACTAAGGCAATGGAAGAGGAAAACAGAATGATATCCCCGAGTCATTGGTGAAAACAAATTAACAGGTACTGGAGATTGATTGAACATAGATAGCCAGTAAAAGGGAGTGTGTTCGAGGACTCTTAAAATTTGAGCTTAAGCAAAGGCAGAATGTGACAATGGCCATTAAATAATGGGAAAGATGAGGATTAACAAGATAAGTCAGTAGTTCTACTTTAGACATATTGATATAAGATGATTGTGGGATATTAGCTTGATATTTCCAAAGCCAATTTCCCTCCCCCCTTTCCTTCCCGTCTTTCTTTTTCAACTTCCCCCCTTCTCTTTCTGTTTCTTCAATATAAACATGATATAGTTTAAACCATAACATTGATTGGGATCACCCTGAGAGAGTGAGTATGATTGGAGAGGTAATCAAGGGCACCCAATAAATTACTTGCATTTGAGAGATGGTTAGAAGAAGACAGTCAGTAAAGGTGATAGAGAAAAAAAATGATCATAAAAGTAGGTAGGGAAACAAAAAAAAGTCAATGTCTTAGAAGATAAAGAGGAGAATGTAGCAAATTCTGCAGAGGCTGAGGAGTAACAGGATATTGGTGTCTTTGATAGGAGCCATTAAGTGTGAAAGATTTTAATTATTCGTTTATTCCAAAAGCATTTTTCAAAGGTCTTCTATGTGTTTGGGCTTGGTACAAAAATATCAACAATATATATCACAATGTACATTGCAGGGAAATAAGGAGATTTTTACACTGTCAATAATTTTGCCAAAAAAGTATTCCATTTAGAGTAGACCATCATGGTTACACTTAGGCTTTACATTGCAATCTTCTCCCTAACAATAGTAATCCTATCAAAGAGGCATTTCATTATATGGCATCTATCACCAACCAGTGGGTAACCTCTTTTTCATGAATCAAAGACATGAACCAAATGGGGATTTCTATCAAAATGGTTACTAAATATTGTTTACCTGAAATGACAATTCAATAGAAAATTCTCCCAGTCATCCCCACCACACATCCATTATTAACAGCCACACATCATTATCTAAAATTATTGGATAAAATGGAAATTGTATAAGTGAATTTTTTTATTTCTCAATTAGAAACACAAACATTCCCTGCATTTTTAACGATTAATCTTATTTTTTGAGAGAGAGAGAGAGTGCGCGCATGCACACATGCACACACATGAGCAATAAGCAGGAGGGGAGAGGCAGAGGGAGATGGAGAGGGAGAGAGAATGTTAAGCAGGCTCCACGCCCAATGCAGAGCCTAGCCTGGGGCTTGAGCTCACAACCCTGAGATTATGACCTGACCCGAAATCGACAGTCAGAGGCTTAACCAACTGAACCACCCAGGCGCCCCTAACTATTAATCTTTAAAAATGAATGACACATCCAATTGTAAACAGTATAAAACTCTGGACCCAGATATAATCCTTCACTTTTCCACTTACAGACAAATGGCTCTTAGACAAATGCATTAATTGCTTTTCAGTTCCATAGTAGACAAACCAGGAATTACAATACCTGCCTTGCAGAGTTATGAATTAAGAGGAAATGAACAAATATGAAATAAATAATTAAAAAAGAGTTTGGCAAATGGAATTTTGATAAATAGCAATTATTAATTTAATAAGGTATCTAGCAAAATATGTAATACATAGTAGCTGTTTAAAAACCTAATCCTAAAACTATGTTAATCAAAATGTCTTCCATTTCTTAGTATCCTACTAGACATTATAAATATCTTAACTAATTTAATTCATACAAAAGTAGTCCTGAAAGTTGTCATTTTTGCCTTCTTGCTGAGGAGCAAAAGAAACAAAGACATAGCAATTTAAGCAACTTGGCTAAGGTAGAAAATGACAGAACTTGCATTGGCACATTGGCCTTTATAACTCAGAATCCTGTGAAATTAAACATTATATGACCCAGCCTGATTCTCCTTTAAAACTTATCCTCACTATTTCCTCCATCTTCTGATTTTATTATTTTTCTTTGTTTTTCAATTCCCAAAAATTGTTACTAGGCATTCAGAAAAGCAGTTGATTTTCTGAAACTCCTTAAGTATGTGCTTGCTCCCAAGATCAGTCACTTGGGAGCCTCAGCTTACAATTTGACATAGGGCTACTAGTAATATAAAATCCCTCTAGGGGTATCAATAATTTTTATTAGATTTATTAAAATTGTATACCTCTATCAGTTGAAAATATTTTCACCAAGACCAAAATTTTCTCCCTTCCTGATAGACACATTGAGTTCTCTGTTTAATGTAAGGCAATGACTCTAAAAAGCTGATGTCATGAACAAGAAAATGGGAAATATGAAATTACAATTACAGCAGCAGTTAGTAATGTAAATTTCAGTGCTATGTCATTTTTTTTTACTTTTGTCATGATAGAGAACAATATCAAATTAATCAAGTGATTGGCTGTTATCATTTACTACTTAATAAGTGTTCTTTCTTTCTTGTACTCGAAAAGATTAGAGATGATAATGCTTCTACTAACACTTTCTCAGTTGCTTCTTCTCTGAACTAGAATAAATCTTGGAATGTCTTAGAGATCTTGGGTACTTATGAAAGCTTTTGTTTATTTTGATAAAAAAAAACTAAGATATCTTTTTCTTTTATGGGTTAGCATCTGTATTTCTTTTTTTTTTCATTTTTTATTGTTATGTTAATCACCATACATTACATCATTAGTTTTTGATGCAGTGTTCCATGATTCATTGTTTGTGCATAACACCCAGTGCTCCATGCAGAACGTGCCTTCCCCAATACCCATCACCAGGCTAACCCATCTTCCCACCCCCCTCCCCTCTAGAACCCTCAGTTTGTTTTACAGAGTCCATCATCTCTCATGGTTCATCTCCCCCTCCGATTTCCCCCGCTTCATTCTTCCCCTCCTGCTATCTTCTTTTTTTTTTATTAACATATATTGCATTATTTGTTTCAGAGGTACAGATCTGTGATTCAACAGTCTTGCACAATTCACAGCGCTCACAATAGCACATACCCTCCCCAGTGTCTATCACCCAGCCACCCCATCCCTCCCACCCCCTACCACTCCAGCAATCCTCAGTTTGTTTCCTGAGATTAAGAATTCCTCATATCAGTGAGGTCATATGATACATGTCTTTCTCTGATTGACTTATTTCACTCAGCATAACACCCTCCAGTTCCATCCACATCATTGCAAATGGCAAGATCTCATTCCTTTTGATGGCTGCATAATATTCCACCTCTTCTTTATCCATTCATCTGTCAATGGACATCTTGGCTCTTTCCACAGTTTGGCTATTGTGGACATTGCTGCTATAAACATTGGGGTGCACATACCCCTTCGGATCCCTACATTTGTATCTTTGGGGTAAATACCCAGTAGTGCAATTGCTGGATCATAGGGTAGCTCTATTTTCAACTTTTTGAGGAACCTCCATACTGTTTTCCAGAGTGGCTGCACCAGCTTGCATTCCCACCAACAGTGTAGGAGGGCTCCCCTTTCTCTGCATCCCCGCCAACATCTGTCGTTTCCTGACTTGTTAATTTTAGCCATTCTGACTGGTGTGAGGTGGTATCTCATTGAGGTTTTGATTTGGATTTCCCTGATGCCAAGCAATGTTGAGCACTTTTTCATGTGTCTGTTGGCCATTTGGATGTCTTCTTTGGAAAAATGTCTGTTCATGTCTTCTGCCCATTTCTTGATTGGATCATTTGTTCTTTGGGTGTTGAGTTTGATAAGTTCTTTATAGATTTTGGCTACTAGCCCTTTATCTGATATGTCATTTGCAAATATCTTCTCCCTTTCTGTCGGTTGTCTTTTGGTTTTGTTGACTGTTTCTTTTGCTGTGCAAAAGCTTTTTATCTTGATGAAGTCCCAATAGTTCATTTTTGTCCTTGCTTTCCCTTGCCTTTGGCAATGTTTCTAGGAAGAAGTTGCTTCGGCTGAGGTCGAAGAGATTGCTGCCTGTGTTCTCCTTTAGGATTTTGATGGACTCCTGTCTCACACTGAGGTCTTTCAACCATTTTGAGTCTATTTTTGTGTGTGGTGTAAGGAAATGGTCCAGTTTCATTCTTCTGCATGTGGCTGTCCAATTTTCCCAACACCATTTGTTGAAGAGACCGTCCTTTTTCCATTGGACATTCTTTCCTTTGTCAAAGATTAGTTGACCATGGAGTTGAGGGTCCATTTCTAGGCTCTCTATTCTGTTCCATTGATCTATGTGTCTGTTTTTGTGCCAGTACCATACTGTCTTGATGATGACAGCTTTGTAATAGAGCTGGAAGTCTGGAATTGTGATGCCGCCCGCTTTGCTTTTCTTTTTCAACATTCCTCTGGCTATTCGGGGTCTTTTCTGGTTCCATACAAATTTTAGGATTATTTGTTGCATTTCTTTGAAAAAAGTGGATGGTATTTTGATGGGGATTGCATTGAATGTGTAGATTGCTCTAGGTAGCATTGACATTTTTACAATATTTGTTCTTCCAATCCATGAGCATGGAACGTTTTTCCATTTCTTTGTGTCTTCCTCAATTTCTTTCATGAGTATTTTATAGTTTTCTGAGTACAGATCCTTTGCCTCTTTGGTTAGATTTATTCCTAGGTATCTTATGGTTTTGGGTGCAATTGTCAATGAGCTCGACTCCTTAATTTCTCTTTCTTCTGTCTTGTTGTTGGTGTATAGGAATGCCACTGATTTCTGTGCATTGATTTTATATCCTGCCACTTTACTGAATTCCTGTATGAGTTCTAGCAGTTTTGGGGTGGAGTCTTTTGGGTTTTCCACGTAAAGTATCATATCTGCAAAGAGTGAGAGTTTGACTTCTTTGCTGATTCAGGTGCCTTTTATTTCTTTTTGTTGTCTGATTGCTGTGGCTAGGACTTCTAATACTATGTTGAATAGCAGTGGTGATAGTGGACATCCCTGCCGCGTTCCTGACCTTAGGGGGAAAGCCCTCAGTTTTTCCCAATTGAGAATGATATTCGCTGTGGGTTTTTCATAGATGGCTTTTATGATCTTGAGGTATGTACCCTCTATCCCTATACTCTGAAGAGTTTCGATCAAGAAAGGATGCTGTAGTTTGTCAAATGCTTTTTCTGCATCTATTGAGAGGATCATATGATTCCTGTTCTTTCTTTTGTTAATGTATTGTATCACGTTGATTGATTTGTGAATGTTGAACCAACCTTGCAGCCCAGGGATAAATCCCACTTGGTCATAGTGAATAATCCTTTTAATGTACTTTTGGATCCTATTGGCTAGTATTTTGGTGAGAATTTTTGCATCCATGTTCATCAAGGATATTGGCCTGTAATTCTCCTTTTTAATGGGGTCTTTGTCTGGTTTGGGGATCAAGGTAATGGTGGCCTCATAAAAGGAGTTTGGAAGTTTTCCTTCCATTTCTATTTTTTGGAACAGTTTCAGAAGAATAAATATTAATTCTTCTTTAAATGTTTGGTAGAATTCCCCTGGGAAGCCATCTGGCCCTGGGCTTTTGTTTGTTGGGAGATTTTTGATGACTGCTTCAATTTCCTTAGTGGGTATAGGTCTGTTCAGGTTTTCTATTTCTTCCTGGTTCAGTTTTGGTAGTTGATACATCTCTAGGAATACATCCATTTCTTCCAGGTTATCTAATTTGCTGGCATAGAGTTGCTCATAATATGTTCTTAAAATTGTTTGTATTTCTTTGATGTTGGTTGTGATCTCTCCTCTTTCATTCATGATTTTGTTGATTTGGGTCATTTCTCTTTTCTTTTTGATAAGTCTGGCCAGGGGTTTGTCAATCTTGTTAATTCTTTCAAAGAACCAGCTCCTAGTTTCGTTGATCTGTTCTACTGTTCTTTTGGTTTCTATTTCATTGATTTCTGCTCTGATCTTTATTAGTTCTCTCCTCCTGCTGGGTTTAGGCTTTATTTGCTGTTCTTCCTCCAACTCCTTTAGGTGTAAGGTTAGGTTGTGTACTTGAGACCTTTCTTGTTTCTTGAGAAAGGCTTGTATTGCTATATACTTTCCTCTTAGGACTACCTTTGCTGCATCCCAAAGATTTTGAATAGTCGTGTTTTCAGTTTCATTGGTTTCCATGAATTTTTTTAATTCTTTAATTTCCTGGTTGACCCATTCATTCTTTAGTAGGATGCTCTTTAGCCTCCATGTATTTGAGTTCTTTCCAACTTTCCTCTTGTGATTGAGTTCCAATTTCAAAGCATTGTGGTCTGAAAATAGGCAGGGAATAATCCCAATCTTTTAGTATTGGTTGAGACCTTATTTGTGACCTAGGATGTGATTATTCTGGAGAATATTCCATGGGCACTGGAGAAGAATGTGTATTCCATTGCTTTGGGATGGAATGTTCTGACTATATCTGTGAAGTCCATTTGGTCCAGTGTGTCATTTAAAGTCTTTATTTCCTTGTTGATCTTTTGCTTAGATGATCTGTCCATTTCAGTGAGGGCGGTGTTAAAGTCCTCCACTATTATTGTATTGTTGTCAATGTGTTTCTTTGCTTTTGTTATTAATTGCCTTATATAATTGGCTGCTCCCATGTTAGGGGCATAGATATTTACAATTGTTAGATCTTCTTGTTGGATAGACCCTTTAAGTAGGATATAGTGTGCTTCCTCATCTCTTATTACAGTCTTTGGTTTAAAATCTAATTTGTTTGATATAAGGATTGCCACCCCAACTTTCTTTTGGTGTCCATTAGCATGGTAAATGGTTTTCCACCCCCTCACTTTCAATCTGGGGGTGTCTTTGGTTCTAAAATGAGTCTCTTGCAGAGAGCATATTGATGGGTCTTGTTTTTTAATCCAGTCTGATAGCCTGTGTCTTTTGATTGGGGCATTCAGCCCATTTACATTCATGGTAACTATTGAAAGATAGGAATTTAGTGCCATTGTATTGCCTGTAAGGTGACTGTTACTGTATATTGTCTGTGTTCCTTTCTGGTCTATGTTGCTTTTAGGCTCTCTCTTTGCTTAGAGGACCCCTTTCAAGATTTCTTGTAGGGCTGGTTTTGTGTTTGCAAATTCCTTTAGTTTTTGTTTGTCCTGGAAGCTTTTTATCTCTCCTTCTATTTTCAATGACAGCCTAGCTGGATCTAGTATTCTTGGCTGCATATTTTTCTCATTTAGTGCTCTGAATATATCCTGCCAGTCCTTTCTGGCCTGCCAGGTCTCTGTGGATAGGTCTGTTGCCAATCTAATGTTTCTACCATTGTAGGTTACATATCTCTTCTCCCGAGCTGCTTTCAGGATTTTCTCTTTGTCTCTGAGACTCGTAAGTTTTACTATTAGATGTCGGGGTGTTGACCTATTTTTATTGATTTTGAGAGGGGTTCTCTGTGCCTCCTGGATTTTGATGCCTGTTTCCTTCCCCAAATTAGGGAAGTTCTCTGCTATAATTTGCTCCAATATACCTTCTGCCCCTCTCTCTCTTTCTTCTTCTTCTGGGATCCCAATTATTCTAATATTGTTTCGTCTTATGGTACCACTTATTTCTCAAGTTCTGTCCTCATGATCCAGTAGTTTATCTTTTTTTTTCTCAGCTTCTTTTTTTTCCATCATTTGGTCTTCTATAGCACTGATTCTCTCTCTGCCTCATTTATCCTAGCAGTTAGCGCCCCCATAGCATCTGTATTTCAGTCATTCTCCTTGCTGCCTCTTTTGTCAGTAAAAAAAATAATAATAATAATATTTAACAGTGAAATGATCCAGGCCTTATCCTTTAGAAATCTAAGTGCCTTTTTACTTGGGATTCTCAAATTCTAAATGCCTGCAGCCAAATTTGGGTGACTTATTTAAATTTACTAAGCCTGTTTGGCTGCTTATTTTCCCACATATTTAGCAATGTAGCTCCACTGTAAGGCCTAGCAGCTGCCCACCGTATTATTTGAGTGTACACATTTCCTTTTACCTAAGAAACATTAATGCTGGTCCACCATACTTTTTGTCATTTGGGCTCCCTCTGTGCTCAAATATTACCTCTTCTTTTAATATGTAAGCTAAGCTTAAATGGAATGGTTGTATAAGCAAGGAACTTGTGTATACTGACTGGGTTCAGGAGAATGGGATGATGTTAGAATTCTGAGCTGGACATCAATTTCTAGAACATAGTGAGTAGAGAATACCACGTAGGTTGATTCATAGTTACATTACCTTTTTTCCTTTCAACTGTTGTCTGTGTATCTCTTTCTTCCTTCTGCTAGGAAGGGTTGCTAAATGTATAATCTAATCCATTAACACAAATATAACTCAGGAGCTAATGTTAATTAAAAATGCACAGTCACAAGGAGGAGAGGCTGTGAAACAAGAGAGTTTATCACCACACAATCTTTTTAATGCTTTTGACTGAGAAGAAATAGACATGCTCAAGAGAAAATTAAAGGTTCCAGAGGCAACTATTCTAATTTGGAGCAAGACTAACTGAATTATAAATGCAAAATCAACCTTCAGAATTTAAATCAATTTTAGATGGAAAGATCCCTTCACTATTCATCAGTTCATATTAACATCTACACAGTTAATTTGAAAATGTCCTATCTTGGACAGGTTTCTGAAAAGTGACCTGAGGAGGAATAAAAGAAATAGAATGAGTTTTTTACTGTTGCAATGAATCATTCATCACATGCATGGTGCACTATGAAACTTAGAGACACTAAGTTTTAAGGAATGTACATTTGAGAATATCAAAACTAGACACATTTACTCTGGTTTGGTTTCTTGAATACAGCATCCTGACTACTTGCAGATTTCTTTCCTAAAGGTAAAAATGTGTTCATCTTTGCTAATGATGTTGATTTTTCTATTGATTTATATCATTATTGTTATGAGTGGGGACCAACTGTTTAAGGTATGAATCTTCATACAGTGGATTTGCTATGCTCTGATAGCAAAAAGTCATTTGAGCATTTGTTTTTAATGTGTATGAATTTCAAGTTCTTCTGAACTATTATTTGCCAACATCTATCTGATTTTTTTCTTTTCTTTTCTTTTCTTTTCTTTTTTTTTTTTTAAGATTTATTTATTTGAGAGAGCGAGGATGAGAGAGAGTACATGAGGGGGGAGGGTCAGAGGGAGAAGCAGGCTCCCTGCCAATCAGGGAACCTGATGCGGGACTCGATCCTGGGACTCCGGGATCATGACCTGAGCCGAAGGCAGTCGCTTAACCAACTGAGCCACCCAGGTGCCCCACATCTATCTGATTTTTTAAAACAATTCTAGGCTTTGATTTTAAGAGCTGCCCATTCTTTCTTCCAAGCAATGCTGTTGCAGTCATTTACAAAGCGTGGTCCCTGAACCAGTTGCATCAACTTCACTTGGGAACCTATTCTAAATGCAAGTTCTCAGGTCCCCCCCAGAATGGCTGAATCAGAAACTCTGGGGCTGGGCCTCAGTCATTAGCATTTTAACAATCTCTACGGGGAATTCTGATGCATGCTCAGCTTTGAGAACCACTGCTCTTCTAAACTACGGCTTGTCACTACTTTGTGTATAATTCACCCCTTTGGCAGTAATGGTGACGCTTATGGATCTTTTTGTCAGAATGATATTTTTAAATATCCAAAACAAAATACATAGATTACTAAGCAAATAGGTTATATTGAAATTCCATTATCCAAATATTAAAAACAAATTTGTGACACAATAATACATGCACTTCTTTACTAACACATTTAACTAACAAGATTCATGAGTGAGTCTAATAACTATCATAGTTTTAAAATATTGGTGATCAGGGGCGCCTGAGTGGCTCAGCTGTTAAGTGTCTGCCTTCGGCTCAGGTCATGATCCCAGGGTCCTGGGATCGAGCCCCACATCGGGCTCCCTGCTCGGTGGGAAGCCTGCTTCTCCCTCTCCCACTCCCCCTGCTTGTGTTCCCTCTCTCGCTGTGTCTCTCTCTGTCAAATAAATAAATAAAATCTTTAAAAAAAATAAAAAATAAAATATTGGTAATCAAAAAAGTTATTTCCAGATATCTGCAACAATCATGATGTGATATAACTGTATCTATGATTTATATTGGTGACAAAGTCATAGATATTACTGATACTACTGCAGTTTATTCCTATATTCATAATTGAAGGAAATATTGCATTTCAGCCAGCAGTTAATGAAAATACAAATATAAGTTTTCTATGCATCTAAATTCATGCATTCCCTTGGATTCTATCCACAATCCCCTAGGAGAAAAGAAGTCTTGCACGATGGGTGATTTGCAGCCTGTCTAAAAAAAATGCTCATCTTGTCAAATGATAAATATGATACATTTTAAAACAACATAGGAGACAGGATGTGAATCAAATGTGTTCTGAAAGCCATAGAATAAATTGTTCTCCCCCTCGTGGTCTAACACCTGTGACAGTGAAAGCATAGCTGATCTAATAGTTTACTGGAAATTACCAACAGTGTTACATATTTTCCTGCTTAATCATACAAAACCTTTGTATTCATTATAATTTTAATTTTTTCCCACATGTTCTTTGCAGATCTTTACCTGTCACTGTATGTATTAATTGACACCTCCTGCAATTCCTTAGAACCTCTTAGACACAGTGAATTTTCAACTCTTGGTGTTGTCATTGCTAGCCCCATTTGAGGAAATGGATAATCAAAGAGCACATAAACAAGTCAAGGTCATGGAGCACAATTCGGGGCCCTGACTTCCACTGAGTTCCACGTTTCTGGTTCTGGATTCTGGCCTGGCTGCAGAGGGGCAGGGAGCCAATGGGACCTGGCCTGGCCACCATTTGCGATAGCCGAGTGGTGGTATCAGTTGAATAGAAAGAACAAAAAGGGATTCTTTCTATTCCAGCCGTTGATGACAGACTACTCAAACAGGAAATAATCAGAGCATAAAAGGATAAATCTACTTTCCTCATGAGACAGAGGAGACAATAGACTGTCAGGAAAGGAACATGCCCCTATTTTGCAGATGGAACATTGTAAATAGGACTTCTTGCCAATTCTTTATTTCAGAAGCCATTATTTTAAAGTCTTGTCTTTGCCTTTCAGCTCATTTTATTTGACAGATTCTTCCCCCACACCCTGATTATTAAAGGACATTTAAAAGGTCTCCTGAAGGGCTTTCTTATAACGTATTTTCTTCTGTGTTGTTTCTTGTTGGTTTGAATAGTTTGATACTGTTTCTAGTATCAAATACTGACACTGATTTCTAGTCTTAACTTTATAATTTGGAAACAGAGTGACATTAACACAAATTTTCGAAGGCTCAGTTTTATTAATTATCTGAGGATTACATTTGCCCTACTGATTCAAATACAGTTTTTAATAGATGAAGGAAAAAGAATGAATATTTATTGAGTGCCTGCCATGTGCCAAGCCCTCACAGTATAGAAGAAGTGATGTCATACAGGGAAGGGGGTAACACATCCAGTTGGGCAGGTGGAGGAAAGGAAAAGAAAGAGAAAAGAAACATCTGCAGATGTTACAGCTATTCAGGAAGCCAGAGGCTGGCAGGGAGAAGGCACAGAACAGAGGACAGTATAGGAAGAACCCATGAGCATCTGAGTGAGGTAGAAGTGTCTGCAAAAAATCAGTAGTAGCAGGAACCAACCAAAGTATTTTGGTTATGTAGAGTGCTGAGTTTCCTTCTTCAGCTTTTGCTATGGGTATAGAAATGTCTGTAGGCAGCTGCAGATGGAAAATTTAAGAAAGATGGACGACAGGACAAATCTGTCTAATGTGGAACAGAATGAACTGCATTTTTAAAGGAGAAAGAGGGGGGACACCAGTGTTTTCTGTTAGTTGCTATTTATCATACGTAAGGTCTACATTTGGAGAGTTGAATAAAAGCAGTGAGGAGAAAAAGTGACAGAGCTTCTGTGCAGGAGGGAGTGAGAGGATCCTTTCAGTAAGGGGCTTCTCTCCAGAGAAAGAACAACTGGCCCACAGCTCTGACGCTTAATTCAGGGTTTGGGAATGCAGTCAATATTTATTATGTTAATGCCGGGAAAAAAATAATTAAAGTGATCTGTAGAACAACAGTGAAGCTGCTTTCAAAAATGTGTCAGTGGAAGAAGCTTATGACTTCCAAAGGAATCCTATTGCAATTCCACTTAGCAAATCAAAGATAAAGATTGTTAGTTCCTTTCAGGAGTGGCCCATGCTTGACAGGAGCATGAGGAATAATATTTGATCGATAGAGTTATTAAAATAGCACTAGTAAAACTAACTGTTTTCATGGTTATTGCCAAGAATTATTGAATTGTGACTGATTGAAAATAGCAGATAAATGTGAGGTTTAGTACACATAAGAAAAGCATGAACTAGATCTCTGGGAAAAATGAAAATGGTCTTAACCATTTAATAAGTATGTTTCAGTGGGGGTCAGGGAAGGTTTAGAGTAGAAGTGAATTAGGGAACATATAATTCATTATCCAATATATGAAGAAATGTTTATCTAAGAAAATTGCTCAGGCTCTTCCCTAATATCTGTGGAGCCTGAGGCAAGAGTACAAATTGAAGCCCATATACTTGACATATCTCAAGTATTTAAAGGAAGCCAGAAAAATATTAAGTAGCTTTCTCTTTTATTTTGACAAACAAATATTCAAAACACTCAAGATTAGTTTCAAATTTAGATTTCTCAGAAATCTTAGAGCTTTGTGCAGGGACATGTTGGTATTGGGTGAACTGGTCTCTGGCCTCAGAAAACCCTTTCTGTCCATCCTCAGCTTCTCCTTGCACTGGTGGGCCTCCCATACAGATCTAAGTGCACCCTTCAGCCTGCATATCTGAATCTATCCACTTCTCTGTATAAACAACGATCCCACAGCTACTCCTTGAGACTAGGGGTGGACACAGAAGAGGCAAGGTCCATCATCAGAAAGGGAAATACAGCCAAAAGACTTGTATAGTTCCTGGGTATGAGCATAAGCCATTATATGCAAAATCTTCTTATGTTTATGCTTGTATGCTTATACTTGTAACTTGAAACAGACAATTGGCCAATTGACATCCCCACTCCTTTCCCAGGCAAAAATTAATGAGGAGCATCCTCCTCCTTTTTTCTACAGACTTCTATACTTATCAGGTGATCATTTCAACACATTTACTCTTTTAAAGCCAAGACAGCAGCCATACCAGTCATGTGACTTGTTAATAAGCTCATTTCTTATACCTGGTATTCCAGGGATGGCATGTTTTTCAAGAAGAGAAAGTGAGAAAAGAAAAGAATGAATGATTCCCTGGGTGATAATGTCATTTCACTCCCTATTTGGATTACCATTTTTGGCTCTGTCTCCAGCAAAATATTCTAAAGAGTGGTCTACACACTTCTCCCCCATTCTGTCTGTCCTTTTTTCATGTGCTATTACCACTGTTTTAACTGTTAGGTTACAAAATATGTCAAGGCTTATCTCCTCTCCTTGTTTAGAGCTTTCATGACTATGAAATTTAGAATCATCGTGTCTGGTTTCAAAATAATTATCTACCATTATGTTTATTTGGATCATCAGTACTATACAATTTATTTAGGGGCAAATTGACATCTTTATGGTGATCTTCCTATTCAAGAACATCAGGTGTCTTTCCATGATCTGATTGATGTCTTCTGTTGCGATTGTTCATAGTGTTGAAATGTATTTCACTCATTTCTTATTTAATTTATTCCTATATATTTTACCTTCTCTTGATGTTGCTATAAATTTGCTCTTTTTTACCCCACTGCAGCTTCTACCTGGTTGTTAAAGGTATATATGGGACATATTGATCTGTATACATTTACTCTGTGGATTGCGAGATTTCTGAATTCTCCTACTGCTTAGGTTAGCATTTCAGGTGTGTCCATATCTATTATCTGTATATATAAGAACATATGTACCAATATTTATTGTACTTACTGCATATGCATCATATTGTTCTCTCATTGTATAGGCAAAATATATGTTAGAGTCATTAAAGTGTCCTTTCTAGTGCTTTCTAGTATGTTCTTCAGGGTTATCTCTACCTTTCATTATTTTGAGCTATTTTACAGATATATTAGTTGCAGAAAACTGATCATGATGTACATTATTCTTGATCATAGAAATACACAATAGTTATTCAGTAGGATGCAACTGATTATTGCCCTATGAGTAGAGCATTTATTTATAAATTCATTTCAGCATTTCTTATAGTCTTCTATATGTGTGATATTTTACATTCTTCCATGAATTGTTGTAACATCTTGTCCCCCTGTTAATGAATGAACTAAACAAATTCTTTGACATGTTTTCATTTTATATTTGTGAGTCCTGATTATGTTCTTTTTAAAAAAATTATCTTTAAATTGTTCCTTTCCTTCTTTTTGTTTCTGCTATTCAAAACAAAACTACACAATGGAATATAATGGAAAGAGGAGAGAAATCCCTGTACATTTTCCTATTTCTGGGCATCCTTTCCCTTCTTTCAGCCTGGGAAGGAATTTGGGTATATTGCTGTTTATTTGGAGTTTTCTAGCTTGAAAAACAAATTCATAATCTTTTTTCAAATTCATAATTTAAAAAAAATTGGTTTTGGGGATGTTTTACTGGTTTATTGAAGATTTTAAAGAGAGTAGTAGAGATAGAGCTATTGATTTTAAGTAGTATTCCACTGACCACTGTAAACAATATTGTTTATAAATTATTCAGCACTTCAGTACACATGAGTGAAAATCAATTTTAACTCACATCTTTAATATTTTCATACAACCAAAAAATAGAGATATACATTAAGTAGACATAACATGACTTATTTTAATTGATCAGAATATCTTGTTTATGACTTACAGGTAAAAGAAATGGTGGTTTCTCTTAGCCAATTAAAACCAAAAGAAAATTAAAATAAATTCACATTTTAAAAAATTATAAGCAATTAATTACAGCACTATACCTACCACTAATTCTATGTACACTGGATTACATTTGAGCAAACACCAAATTCCAGAATTGGTGTTTTACAAATAAATGCACTGGAAAATAACTTTAGAAAACTCAAAAAGGACAGATTAGAATTTTTTTAAATTAAAATATAACTTTCACAAGTACTCACAGAAAAATAGCAGATCTCCATTTTGAAAGTTAGAAATTCCCCCAATTAGTTTTCAGTAGATACCAAAAAAGTTTCCTTTTAAAAACTATTGATTGTATCTTTTCTTCATAAGTAAGACATAAAGGAGATCTTAATTAACACTTCAGCTTTAGAGAAGTCTAATATTTAAAAACATTACTCATAAAAAAATATGGGTACAAAACTAACACTAAGTAATTATTGGATTCTTTCACCTGAAGGTTGTGCAATAGATGATTCTTGGCCAGAAGGGAAATCTGATCTGAACTTAATATGTTAAAAGCACAATAAAAAATAATGGAAAATTACAGCATAATTTTAATAGAATGCTCATGGAGAGTTTGACATTTTCTACTGTCATTTATGGTTGAGACGACAGTTTGGAAGAATGAAGAAATATGTGAACAGTGTCGAACAAAGGATTTGAATCTGTGTCTTTGAATAATAAGTAGCTAAAAAGTGAGTTTATTTAAAGGAATTTTTGTAAAATTTAAACAGTAGCAAATCCAGAACAGCCTGCATTCCTTCTTAAGATAGCTTGCTATAAAATCCATAAATTTGAAACTAACAGTAAAACCTTTGCATGTATACAGATAAACTATAAATCTATTGACCAGACTATTTAATATGTTAATTCTTACTAATTTAGATAATTTTCCTGGACAATTTCTTTTTTTTTTTAAAAGACTTTTATTCATTTTTTGACAGAGAGAGAGAGAGACAGCGAGAGAGGGAACACAAGCAGGGGGAGTGGGAGACGGAGAAGCAGGCTTCCCACCAAGCAAGGAGCCCGATGTGGGGCTCGATCCCAGGACCCCGGGATCATGACCTGAGCCGAAGGCAGACGCTAAACGGCTGAGCCACCCAGGTGCCCCTTTCCTGGACAATTTCAAATGACTTCTGAACTCCCAGTCTATTGACAGCTTAAGAAAGAAGCTATGATTACTAAGTCATTAGTTTAATCCATTTTAAACAAATTAACACACTAGGAAAACACATACACATAGTGATTTCTCCTCCTCAAATTGACTTTTACTAATTGAAGGCATTTTCGTTTTTCAGAAATTTGAGTGGAAAATAACATTAGGGAAACTGAATCCCATTTAAATGTCACTTTAATTCATTAGTAAGGCTTTCTTCCATCTTAATTGAATTACTCCCTAAACATTCTGACAATTCTTCTTCACTGATATATTCAAGTCTTTCACTGATTTTTAGTATCGCATTATCATAGTAGCTCTATTAAAGCATTTTATATGATATATATATGTATATATATATATAGTATTCCTCTAGTTTTTTTTAATAGTCTGGAACATTTCCAAAGCCATATATATTTATACAGTAAGAGTCAGAAAAGTAATATTTTTACTGGTGTAAAAACCATAAGAATGACAGGCTGACATTTATTACTGTAGGAATCCTTTAAAATTTCTGGATTAGAATGAAAGTTCATCGTCAAAATAAAAGGAGAAATATGTCAAACATACGTATTACTAAGTTATGAAAGAATCACCTAAGCTAATGTAATAAAACAGTGGCCTTGAGTTTTTTTTAATAAATATTTTATATCATTTCATAGATATTTCTGTTCTCTTGGTTCTCAAACAAACTTCTGATGCTGGCATCTGGTTGTCTTTAAAATATTTACCAAATATAGAATTCCAGACTCTATTTTATTATAAAATCAGCCCAGACACAGTATCAGATATTAACAAGCATACATTGTTACATTATGTATTTGTTTTTTAAAAAAACTTATCTAGATTATATGCATTTGATTTGAGACTATAAAATAGATAACAGAGTATTTACAAGCTTATTTTCACAACAATTTTTTTTACAAACTTCCAAGAAAATAAGAAATCCTTCACTGATTTCCTTCATGTAAAATAATTGCGAATTTGTCTACACAGTAGAAATGGAAGGGCCAAAGTTTCTATTTACAGATACAGGGAAACTGATTCCCTCCCACTTGTGTAGTAAGATAGGAAAGTAGCTGACAAGGTGTAATATCAACCAAGATGTCTCCCTAATGATAGCAAAGTAGGATTGCATGTCCTACATACTGTTTGTCAAATTTCAAAAACAGATATAATATTGGATATGACTATGATGTATCAGCCAAAGAGTAGACAATAGCAGTTCTGCTCAGTCACTTTTCTTGGAAAATAATTACTTCTTTATCCAGTCCATTTGAAAGGGTAAATACAAAAAGGGCTAGAAGATTTACTGGGTTAAAAAAAAAAATCAACTGCACCAATGAATATGGGATAAAAATTTTAAAAACAAACAAATGGAAAGCTAATTTTCCCTCTGAGTCTGGAGGTCTTACCTAGCTCTCTTTAGTCAGTAAGAGTAGAATTGTGCCCAGTGTGTATATGAACTTTTACAGTCTTACTCATTTGTGAATTCATGCAGTGGTGTCCTAGAGCTGGTACGTACCAGCCTTAAGAGTTGATTGTACTGACATTTTCCCAATTTCACATTCAGCAATGTCAAATTGGTAGCCTGAATTCAGCCGTGGTGGGAATACACCACAGAAACTGGAAAACATTACAAATCAGTGGTTATTTTTCTCCCAAAGAGCTAGTTATTAAACATTTAACAACACACTACTGAACTGATGTGAAGGTTTTCTTTGTGGCATTCAAGAAATTCATTGAATATTGAAGTCTTCTGGTTGTAAAGCCATAGATCAAAGTCCTTTAGTTAGGAGTGGCACAAAATAGTTAAGCAGTACTCCCTCAATTATCAATCATATAACTTTTCTGGTTTTAAGGCAACATTTTCAATATCATGGATGCTTTTTCCATTTAAGTGTTCACTAGGACAGTCATGACTGTAACCTGTACCATCACTGATTGTTGACACTGTGTAGGATGCACTTCGAAGAGCATCTGTATGGGAAAAGCTGTTTCCAAATTGGATTTTATATTGATTCCAATTTCTTTTTAGAATTGCTTGAACCTGTCAATCAAAAAGAAACAGAAAGGACAAGAACAATTCATTATCTGAAATAAAGATATTGTATTTAAAAGTACAATAAAATAATTTATGTAAAACTTAAAAAAAAGCATTGATGTTAATTAGTGAATAATACTGCTTTATTTTCTTAATTAAAAGAATTAAATTGGGAACATTAAGAAATTTATATTTAGGAAATTCATTGCATTACTCTTTACTCTTAGATCCCATTAATATTTTATGCCTTATCTTTGAAGCTTTAATAATGCATATGAATGTATTATTGTCAAATAAGTAGTTAACCCAGACCCCCATTTGCAAGCTTGCATGTGTAACATTTAGTTTTATATCAGTATCTTAATAATAGAATGAGAAGACAATTAGTGAGAGTACAAAAGGAGAGAGAAAAGAGGTAAAAGAAAAAGAAGTTAGGGATACAAGGACTATAAATATTCATCATCATCATTAACAGCAGCAACTACTTTTTATTGAGTGATTATCATGTGCCAGGTATTGTGCTACATTCTGGAAAAAAGTTAGGGTGTTTGTCCTCCTGAACCTTACTACCCAGAGGGAAGAAAGTGTTGAACAGGTAATTACAAATGGGATAAGCCTGTGAAAAAGTTTAGGAATGTCACCACTCCACTTCTTTGTGTTTGGATCCCCCTCTGACTGGGTGAATTTGATATTTAATGACTTCCTTCTTCTCTAGGGCTAGAGATCAGGACCGGTAGGCCATATATAGTGACTTTGGTTTTAACTGAACATGAGACACTAAGGGGATTTTCTTCATATTGATTCAGTAAGTGGAAATGAGAATATTCAAATACATCTCCCACTTGGTAACCTGGATATTTCCAGGTGTCTGATGATTGGGCAGACCAGTGTGGGGCTATCTCCTACTTTACGAGTGTATTAGCCACATGCCTGTGACATAAGTTAGGTCTGTCCAAAACATGTCTAGCTTTGAATTGTCTTCCCCAAGCTCTCAACTGCTCTTTGACATTTGATTGCTTCCTCAGGGGCAATCTGAGCATCACTAAAAGCAATTTTCCAATAATCCATGTACTAGAAATATACTCATGCAATAATTGTCTACCTTGCTACTAATTATATAGAATTCCTCAACTCTTCATTCACTGTGTTCATGTGTAAAAATTAATATTAAATATTAAATATAAATATTAAAATAGGGCTGGTTTATTTAAGTCTACATTCTTTTGTCTAATAGATCTAGAAAACTTCTCCAAATTATGAACAATCTATTACTAATAGGTATTCCCAGGAGCTCTTTCAATGAGAGGACTCTGTGGGATACTTCAAAGTCCTTTTAGAGTCTCCTGTACTCTGTCACTTAAAATGAACACAAAGTTTTACTGTCTCACTTTATATTTTAACATGTAGAAAAATGGAAGACACAAATACAAAGTCAATAGGTTTCTTTAGTTAGAATTCAAAATGAGTTATTAGAATTTCAAGTATTAATTATGTAATTAGAAATGCAATAAATGAGGGCGCCTGGGTGGCTCAGTTGGTTGGGCGACTGCCTTTGGCTCAGGTCATGATCCTGGAGTCCCTGGATCGAGTCCCGCATTGGGTTCCCTGCTCAGCGGGGAGTCTGCTTCTCCCTCTGACCCTCTTCCCTCTCATGCTCTCTCTCATTCTCTCTCTCAAATAAATAAATAAAATCTTTAAAAAAAAAAAAGAAATGCAATAAATGTGTTTTAAATGTATTTTTATGAAATTCAGAACTTCAGGACTTTCAAGTTTATATATATATACACACACACATATATATAAACTGTATCTGAAGGGAATAATTTATATTCTTGTAAATTTTCTTTGAAATAAAAGCATTTATAGGACAACAAATACATTTATCTTGCAAAAAAGTATATACTACTGCTTCCCTCATGATTTAGTAATGTCTTTCTTAATTCTCCAAATAGCATGTTTAAATTAAAGTAATTTAAAATAATGTCTGCATATGTAATATCTTCATGAGCATAAGCAAATAACAAATGGAATGGCTTTAGAGTGTGCTTTTTAAATAAATATTCAAAGATTTACAACAAAAATGACTTTTGGCCAATTATCTAGATATTTCTGATGGGAATTGTTTTTGATCCTGATTTTCTGCTAAATTCATTTCTCTTCACTTTGTTACTAAATGATGGACTGACTGAATACATTTGCTATATAGTTTCTGTTTGAAAGAAAATAGAATGTAACTTTATACAAAAGATTCTACATAAATGTTGGGAAGCAGCTGACAAGAAGAAGTATCTTAGCTGTGAATGTAATAATTATGTTCTTGAAAATGAAAGCTTAAATTCAATTCCAACCGTCAAAATGACTTTTGAAATATCTGACTGCTCTTGAACTATCTGCTTTGATTACAATCATCACCCTATTTCTTCCTTACAACCCAATCATCAGAAAAACCATGGAAGTTCAATTTCCTGAACTATGGGGACTTACTGAAGTTAAAAATGAACCTAATTAAAGACCCATTGGCCTTGTAGGCATCTGTTTATTTATATTATTCTCTATAAGGATATGTTTTTCATCTGCTTCCTCTAATACAATATCATACTGTTCAACAGAACATTAAAGTGGCCACTCTTAATACACCTTTAATGAGAAAACTGTAATGGGGAAAGATAACAAGGAAAATTGCAATTGGAAGGGAAGATAGCCTGATGTTATTAAAGATATGAAAATGTAAATGTTATACAAATAGTAAGGCCAACTGTTTTTACAATGTAACATTACAACTTTATGTGCCCATTAGCACTTGATAAGGAATCAATTCTATATTCCTTAACCTAAATTAGTTAAAAAATAGTTAATAGAGCTTCATATAAAAATGCTACCTAGTTCTCATTATAAAATATAGGTTTGGTTATTCTCAATAAATCTTTTTGTTCACTTTATAAAAGTATCTCTCTCAGGTGTTGTTAGATTTACCCCTGAGGCTAGGGAGGGCACTTCTAATAACTAGATCTCTAGTTTATGCTAACAGTCCATATTTGGCTGAGTGGGCTAGAGATGAGATGAATGTGTCCTGAGCACTTGTCATGCCACAGTTATTTAACTAGTGAGAAATGCAAATAGGAATATTTTGGCTTAAAAAATAAACAAAGTGTGAGAGTAAAAAAAAAAAAAAAAGAAGAGACTACGCTAAAGGGAAGCTACTTGACCTCCTGTGGAAAGCAAGAAGGGAACGTAAGCCCAAGGAAATGATTTTAAGAACTACATGACATAGTTGGAACCACACAAAATGAATCTGGCAGTTGTGCCTTCATGTTATGAGAGTGGGAAAAACTAAGAGGCAAAGAGACAAAAAAGGAGGGATTATAGTATTTCTTAAGATGAGAAATGAGTCATCCACAAATAGGGATTGTATCTTGAGAGATGAAGAAAAGGGGACACATATTGGAGATGTTGTAAAGAACCAAAGGATTTGGCAACAACTAGGCTCAAAAGATTTTGTATTATTGTAATTTTTTACTGCCCAAATTTTCTCAATTTTAGGACATGGCAGAAGATCAAGGTCTGGGTCTCTTTTGGTTACACAGAGAGTGCAATCAGAGTATTAGGCATTAGTTTAGATATTCCCTGGGCAACCTTTCCAAATAAAAAGTCCAATTTGAGATTGACTCCAATATGACTAATGCTCCCATTTGTGCATGTATTTTTGAAAATGAACGAGTTGACAGATCTAGTAAGGAATCTGTAATGTCCTGGTAATCTACTAAGGGTGGGGCATGGTGCTAAAAGCTTTAGATTCCTAGCTTACACTAATCTTTGTGAGACTTGTGTAAGGAACTTGCTTTTATTTCCTTTTTTTTTTTTTTTTTAAAGATTTTATTTATTTATTTGCGAGAGCGAGAATGGGAGAGAGTACACGAGAGGGGGGAGGGTCAGAGGGAGAAGCAGGCTCCCCGCCGAGCAGGGAGCCCGATGCGGGACTCGATCCCGGGACTCCAGGATCATGACCTGAGCCGAAGGCAGTTGCTTAACCAACTGAGCCACCCAGGCGCCCGCTTTTATTTCCTTTTAATAAAAGTAGACACTGAGACTCTAGGAGGCTCAGAATATTGCCCAAAGTGTTACAGCCAGGAACAAAGTGGCATCTTTGGGGTAAAAACACATTGATGTATCTGTGCTTTTATTCTACATTGCTTCCTATCACAAAATATTTTACTAGTGATTATGATTAATACATTTAGAATTACCCTTTATTAAAATGAAATCTGTTTCTGCAAGTGGAGAGGTATATTGTTCATATTGTATGCCTGTTCTTTGGCATGTTGTCCATTTCTCTCTCATCTATTTTAATTGTAAAATCCTATATATGCAGCAAATAGGATTGTCTAATTCAGCTCATGCAATCATAAATTTATAGAAGTACATAATAAATGCTATTTGAATTTTATTATCAAAACAAATGATTTATCTATTCTTCCTCATTGCATTTTATATCTGTATTTCTCAATGACTTCAGAAAAAGTCACTGTCGTCCACTGTATAACAGAAAAAATCATGGAAGCACCACTTAAAGATACGAAATATAGCCTACTATATTTGACAGTTCTACACTCCATTATAAATAATAAATAAATGAAATAAAAATTTTAAAAAATCAATTTAATAAAATCAAACATGAAATTTCATCATGTGCTAAGAGAAAGAAGTAAACGATTATTAAGCAAAGGAGAGCAATATTTTATAGTTTTTCATGACATGTGCATGATTTCCAATGTTGATTTATTTTTTAGGAATAGTTCTCATAATGTTACACCTACTGGTCCGTATGTTTCCCATCTGAAGCTTTGCGATAAGCTTCACAGTTACCAAGTATTTGAGTCTCACTCAGTTGCTGTCTGGATTTCTAAACTTTGCTGAATTTTACAAAATCCTCCAAAAGGTTAAAATTTGTCAAATAGATTAAAAACAGATAAAGAGCTAAATCAGTATAGCTCAAACCACTGAGCTATAACACTATTCATATGCATAAGAACCTTGGTACCAGTTTCTAAAACACCTGAAGCTTTCTTATTCGGAAAGCCTTGGATAAAAATATTGAAATATCCAAGAGCACATTGCCATGCTACAAATTACAGCATTCTGTTCTCCTCAGTTTTCTAACTTACTGCATGCCCTCCCTGTATAACTGAGAGTTTAATTCTTTAAAATCTTTTTGTAACCACCATAAAACTGTTTTCCAAACCACATTGTGAGCCAGGCAAAACAAAAAACAGAGAAAGGGGGAAAATGAAAATGAGTCAATTCTATTTCCTATTAGAGTGTATGTTTTATGAGGTTAAGGATTGCCTAGCATTGTACCTACGACAAAGGCCAGACTTACTAGGATTAGTGCAAAAGGTGGGTCAAAGGCTACATGACTAAAAGTCACTGATGGACTATTTTAAAGTGAGGCTGGATTTTCCCTACTCTTGAACTCCAGTATGACCCAAGCTTTTGGGAAGAAGAGTTGCATCCATGAAAAGAGATTCGTTTTTTTCCTGATCAAAATGGAATTTGAAGTAGTTGTTCCTAGGGAATGTATAATTGTCTTTATTTTTAAGAAAAAGATGTATTGCAAATATAAAACGATAAAAGGAATAAAAATAATCACCATACCTCTCCATTAAAGAAACAGAAAATTGTAGAAACCAAAAGACCCTGTAAAAGAAAAACAGAATTTTCTGATTCCAAATGGAAAAGATACATTATTTGTAACCAACTTGCTACATACATAGTCAAACTAAACCAAAGCTATATGCAATTTAATACCAAACTTCACAAGGTGCCTTCCTGATTCAAGAACACCATACCTGATAGTGCATAAGGATGTGCATAATGTAGTCATATATCTCCTCTGCAATCCTTCCTTCAGGTCGCCACGGAATCAGCACAAATTCAATGCCAAGTAACGGCACCAGGATAAGTGTAGCTCTCACAGCTTTCATGTAGAGATTGGATTCTGCTTGGTGAGTAACTTTTAACTTGGTAATGAGAACACGTACAATATTTAATAGAAAAAAAAGATTCACCTAAAAAAATAAAATGGCATATTGAAAACTGTTTAATATTTAATATTAAGAAGCATTACTGAAGGATCTTTGATTTTATGTCATAGATTATTTTCAATGTACAAGAATATGTTCTACTGCAGAGAATATATGCCTAATATATTAATTTGTATTTCTAGAGTTGTGATTTATTAATTTAACAAGCGCATCAATGTTAGTGGACTTAGTTTTAGAAAAATAGAATTATGGTGGAATTATTGTGGAACACATTCAGTTAAGGAATATCTGAGTGTTTTTCTCAGCTCATTTTCTTATGCAGTTTTTTTTGAATTTTGCAATGGTCCAAAAACAAAGTTTTTTGAACATTTTCAGCTCAAACAAAGGAAAGAATTGTTTATAACAAATGCTAATTTTTTTAAGTGTCTCCTCTTTATCACTGTCCATACTAGTACTTTCCAAATACATATTATACCATAATAACCATTTTCATCTTTTTGGTTTCTCCTTCCTGTGTTTCCTTTTCTAACAGTAATCCTCACAACTCCTGAGATAGTACTGTAAGCTTCTTTATCATTCTAAGGAGGCTGATCACACACTAAAACCAGCTGATGTTCAACCTAGATCACCCTAGAGTTAAAACAATTTTGGCATCCCACAGGGCCGTCTGTTAATTACTTTTTGTAATTACATATTTACTGTGTGTTAAAAACTTCTCCCAAAAGAAATCATTCTCTTTGAAAGGGAGCTATAAAACTTCAAAAATTTAGTGTGGATAACTAAGTCACTCAGGAAACAGAGTTCTGCTAGTATATCTCTCTCGCTCTCTCTCTCACTTTGAATACCACTTTCTTATCTTCTTCCAAGTCAATATCTTTTATGCTTGTCTATTTTTTCTGTGCCCATATTTTGCGCCTTCCATAAGATTATGGATATTAACTCCAGAAAATCCCCTTAGGGGTCTTATGTCATTGTGCTATATTCTCTTTACTTTTTCTTCACCCTGACTTCTAGCTCTGTGCTTCAATAATCTAAAGCTTTTAAACTACATCCTGATAAGTAATTTATATCTGCTTACCTTAATAAATTGGAATAATAATGATAGCCCCTAATTTAATATAGAAAACAATGAACAAATAACATAGATATGCTGATTTAAGACATGTGTTATGAAAATAACCGGGCATAAAAATATTCCACTACTATTCTTAGAGAATCTAATGGGACATATGCTCCAAAGTTCACCACAATACCGATGGAAACACATCTATGAAAAGTAACATGGTTATAGACACAGGAATGTCTCTGCTAAAGACAAAAGCAGAATAAGCCATTTCAACAGGTGTAAGAATGAAACATGACAAATCAACACATCAGCTGTTTTTCCACCCATCCTATTATGTTCCCTTCCTAAGCACTCATGGCTATTGTAAAGTTTTGACTAAATGGAAATTAATACCTGCCCATGAAAGAAAATATAATAATGCCCTTTTATCTGCTTATAAATTTAGAATATAAAATATTTTATAATCCTTACATGCAAAAATCATAAATTATAAAATCAGTAGAAATGTTGCAATTTAGATGCTCATTATATGAAAATCTCTAAATGCAAAGTGCTTTTCCAAAATGGCAAATCTGATTTAAAATGTGAAACTAGAAACTAGAAAGTCATCCTACTTTATTTTCTGCAAATACTTCCATTTATTTTGAATAGGATTGAATAAGAATTTTAAATTTCAGATGACCTATATCTGAATCTCATCTATCTTTGAGCAAAACTAGTTAAGGGGAAGAAAAGAAATCTGTTTTTATTCCAATACTCATAAAGATCATGTAACTGGTAGGCACAACAGGACATTTTCATATCATGATCCCACACTCGGGTCATGAAAGGGAGCAGTGTACCTCAGCACAGTGAGGGCAGGAGGATTCCTAGAAGCCATTCCCAGACTAGAACAGCCAGCAATCACTTAACTATACACTGAACTGACTTAAAAATCTCTCGCTAAACACAAATGTATCCTCTCTCAACTTCCCTTTGGCAAGATCTCAAAAGTGCTGTAGCCACTCAAATACCATCCTGCTCAAGAGGAAATGTGACAGGGGAAGTCTGAGTGGAAATAAACTGATTGAGGTTGAAATATTTTATTTATAAAAGTTGTACTTAAGCATGTGACCATATAAACAATTGCTAAGGCCCCTCCCAAGACCTTGGAATCGGCCAGAACCAGTGAGGAGCCCTAGAACTCAAACAAAGACAGAACAATTTATCGTGTTAGAAAAATAGGCTCCTGCTCTTTTTTAAGCCAAGAAAATGGAAAATGTTTTAGGCAAATAATGTGGATTTTCACTTTCTTTCTTTTAGAGTAGCTTTATGGGTTATATTTCTATGTGATATTCTACCCTTAACTGCACCATCTACTCTTCCCTCCCAAAATTGATGTGGAGGGGCTTTTCCAAGGATTGTGTTAGTTGCAATTACATTTTTTATTTGCTAGGTGCTTTTACTTAATTTCCTGAACCTCTCTGATTTAAGCATTTGAATTACCCCTCTGAAGAATCAGTCAGATCTCTTGTAGTAAAATTTTGCCTTATATTTGTTTTGTAAGCTCCTGGGTGGCCCAAAAAACATATCTTATTTCTTTGAACACTCCTCAGAGCAAAATCATGGTATCATGTAGAAATTACAAGAAAGTTTTTAGAGCGTTTTTTGGGAGAGCTTATTGTATTCTAGGCACTGTGCTGACAAGATGCATCTCCTTTAATCCTTACAATACCTTATGAGGTATCTATTATTATTCCCTAATCACAGAAGAGACAACAAAAGTACTGAGAGGTTAAATACAACAAAATAAAACACCCCCCCAAAAAAACAGAACTTGCCCTGATACACACAGCCAGATGTGGTAGAACTAGATTTCAGTGTTGGCTCTAAGATTACAAAGCTAGGACATCTCAAGGTATAACTTAAGTCCGGTGTATCATGCATGACCCTAGTGTGTGCAGGGCAGAAAGGAAGGAAATTCTTCTGCCTATGAAATTCTCACTAGAGTCTACATTAAGCTATATTAAACTTTCCATAATCGCTGTAATAACTTCCATGGGTTAATTTTTGAGCTTATGTGGTCAGGCACAAATCAGAAGTTTGACACTTGCTACATGCTTTATACATGCCAGGTTAAATCCTTTATAGGTGTTAACTCATTGGACTCCTTGTTTAAAAGATTAAAAATCACTATTATTATATTCTTTATCTTACCAATGAGGCACTTGAAATGTAGAGTGATTAGTTTAATTGCCTAAGGTCATACAGCAAGTAAAAGGTGGAAGAAGTGTTCAAGCCCAGGCCTTCAGCCTCCAGAAGTTTCTCTTAATTGTGACATGCTTTTGAGAATGGCTCGAACAATATTCTAACATAATCGTATGCTAAACTGCAATTAGCAAATATAGTAAAATAATAGAAGAATCCTTGTCTAAAAAAAGAATTTGAAAACAAGGATTAGGAAGCTCTGAATTTTGACCGAGAAACATAGCCCCCTTTATCTTTTTCTGTATAATTGAATATCACCTGTAATTATAATCTCAGACATTAATCGCATTCTGGTGTCTAATGCTCTATGAAAACAACCCTGTTAATGTGGATGAATTTATTTCCCCATTGAAACAATGTAATAAAAGCACTGAATGTGACTTCTGTTTCCCTGCAACCACACTTAAAAATGTCCAATTGCTGTATTTGTGTTAAGTGATGATCCTTATGACAGTAAAACAACAGTTTAACCAATACTCTCTTTTTCCAAATTAAAGTCTTTTCTTTATTGGAATATTACTCTTATTACCAACATAGGTGTGTAGTTTTCCCCATTTGCCATTCCCTCTCACTAGATCTATCCTCTGCCCTTCTCTGTTCTGCTCTGTATCCCAGGAAACTCTGAGGCACCTCGACAGACTGCACCCTTGCCAAGGCTTCTTGCTCTCTGCTGTTTGCTGCATTTGGCCAAAGGGAAGAACCAAGTAATCAGGGCATAGGAAGAGAGAAGTTTGAGTATTTCTTCCTCATTCTTCTTCCCTGCCAGGCTGTGGTTTGGGCAGTGGCTGTGTTCCTCTACTCAGGGCCATGCCTCCCAGCACTGGCCCAAATCCTGAAACACTGTTCTGTCCCCTCTTTAGGTCCCACTGCAGGTCCCTGGTGCCTGGCCATTCCTTATGAATTAGCTCCTTTCCTCTTCCTGCAAATACCTCAAATTAACACCTTTATTAAACTCTCTTCAGTTAAACACTGTGAACATGTCATTTATGTACACCAGGATCCTGAAAGATACCATAGGCCGGATGATTCAGGAAATAAAGTTGAAATATGAACAATGATGAAACAAGGAAAATTTTCATTACGTACCAGTAAAGCAGCACAAATTGGACCATGGATAATGTAGAGGAGATGGGTATCAGAACTGATCCAGCAGCTTGGGGAAAAAAACAGCAAAATTATGTTGGATATTTTCATTTATGTAGTTCCAATAGAAATCAGAAAGAGAGATTATCTTACTTGTCATTGTAATATAAGCTTCTCGCCACAGCATGTATACAAGCAGGGATCAGTGGAAATCCTGCAAATATCAAACAAAAAAGGTGGTCATAAAATATGAAACTCAGAGGTACCCTGGGAACAAAAATAACTGGTCACTATATGTTTAATGAGTAAATATTTTCTGTATAGTCAAGCAATAAATATGGTAAATATTAGGTATTTATATTTGTGTGTCTGTGTGAAGTCATTTTGAATCAGTGGACTTCAGAGCCTAAGTCCATAAATGTGCTGCCTAAGCCCCAAGGCTTAGAAGAATTCATATATATTTTCTATGATATGGAATCAGCCAATATTTATTTAGTAGGATGTGGGAAGAAGTTGAGACTGATCAAGTGAAGAAAAAGAGAGGAAGAGAGAGATGGCTTATATATTAGATATTTTGCATGTTTTTAGCATTCTAAATGAGATCTTTCCAACATGAAATGAAGACATGTTTTATAAAGGTAACCTATACTAAATATACTGAATATACTAAAGAGTGTGTGTGTGTATGTGTGTGTGTGTGCGTACATACCTTTATATATCTGTATCTATTGTCTGACTAGATAGATAGGTAGATTGATATATGATAGATAAGTATAATTTCAGTTATGTTTCTAGAAACTAGTCCAATTGAATTCATTTTCAGAATTTTATATTTTGAATTATTCTAGTTGTTTTTAAAAATACACTAGAGGCACAAATCAAGAAACAGACTCTTAGTTACAGAGAACAAACTGATGATGACTAGAGGGGGAGGTGGATGGGGGATGGGTGAAATAGGTGACGGGGACTAAGGAGTGCAGTTGCTGTGATGAGCACAGGGTGGTGTACGGAAGTGCTGAATTACTATATTGTACACCTGAAACTAATATAATACTGTATGTTAACTAACTGGAATTAAAATTAAAACTGAAAAAAACAGAAAAAAGAAAAGGAAATATGCTAGAAGTGTATCATTATTTGCACTGTGAATAATACCGTGTCAGGAGATTGTGTGGAAAAATAGATCTTTTGTGTGCCTTTATTCAATTACTGGCCCCTCTATTCTTAAGATAAAATGATATTTTTTTAAAAACAAACTTTTTTTGAGTGGAATTTCAAAGCTGGCTAAGCCCAATGCCCTCATTTTGCACAAAGGAAAAGGAGATTCGAACAATATGAAGACTAGTTCCCTAATTCATGATTCTAATTCTGTCGTGTTAGCCACTGCATACTTAGCCAAGATACACACTGAAATATTAAATAGAAAAAAACTCAACCACATTGTATTATTGACCTGTGACTACTGAAAACCATGAGTCAGTGGTTCTTGTTTAAATATTTCAATTTACAGCAATAAGCAAAGCTTGATCACCTGCTGTTGTTTGAGAATGATTAATAATAAGTATATTTTTATTACAAAGGAGCTCTGCATCCTCTAAGAGCTTTCTTAAAAGGTGAGTCAGCAAACACGTGTAATGGCACTTACCCCAGCCAAGAAAATAATACCATATCAAATGTTGCTTTTCCGCAAACACAGCCACCACAATGAGTGTGTGTAGGTAAATGCCTTCACAAAGCATCCAAAAGTAGTTACAGCCCATCAGGTAAAGATGAATGAACTGAGACACTTTACAACTAACCTGTGAGAAAAAAAAAGAAAGTCATCAATATTTAGTTGTTTATGAATTCAGTAGTCTAGTTTAGGTTAGTTATATAGAGACCTGGAATTTTCTCTCCTCTACACAAAATCTTATATACTGATGATTCAGATTTGTAAAATGCCAGTCTTCATCCTGATCTAATGGTACCTATAAAGTTTTTAAGCACTGACTCTAAAGATTTATAATGGTATACCTTCCAGGAAATGTGTAAGTTCCATATTTATTACAGTTAGTGGATGTGTTTTTTCCAGATACATTTTTTCATGAAAAGTGGCCAAAATTGAAAGTCTTGCATATTACTGCTACCAATGCAATTACTTAGTAAATAATAATCTAATGGGCCCATATTTTATATGGGGTTGAGGATTTCATGTAAGTAAAAAGAAGAAAAAGTTACGGTTTCCTTCCTCTTTTTCTGAGATCCCCACTTTCTCTTCTCTATTCTTAAAGAGATCAGAAGAGGAAGGTTCAAATACAGGGTAAAATAAACATGAAGGAGTAAGATATATATTTTGCTCCCTTAGAAAGGAGAATAAATTTAAAACTCTCCCAGAAATATATGGCCATTTACTCTCCACAGCTCCCAATTTCTAGTCTGGTCAATAAATATTTAGTGGCAATTATCATTATTTTTGAAATAAATTTTTTTTTCACTAAAAAGAAAATTGGAAGGGAGATACACTAGAAAATAGATATTGGGGTTCTCATAGAATAGTAATCATGACATGTGCATATTAGTTAGCTTAAAATATTTTCAATATGTTATTTTATTTAATCTTTAATTCTGTGTGACATAATTTATCACTAGTCACTTATTTTACAGATAGAAAACTGAGTACTGGAGAAGTTAAGTGATTTGCTAATATTCATACAACATCAATCTAAGCTATACCCTGAACACAAGTCTTGTAATTCCAATTTTGTTTTCATGATTATACACAATGCCTTCTGCCCGTAGGACATTTATAAAACCTATTCTTCCATTAAATACATTGGCAGAATGCATAACATTAAACTTTAAAGTATCTTGATGTCAAACATCACGTTATATTAACAAAGTCTTCTCAAGGGTAAAGTGAGTTAGTTAACTATATTTATATAGAAATAACAGACTTCAGCTTCAAATTTTTATCTGGTATAGTTTTTAGACGTGCATATCCAATTGGACTTCTTACTCCTGATTTCACTTAAAAAATTCATCTATAAGCCACTATGATAAAAAGAACTTAAAACATGCTTCAGGAAAGCATTTTTATGAAGGGCATTGCTGATATAAACAAACAATAAATTTTCCAAGAATATATTAAAAATATATTAACAGCCTGCAATTTGTACGTTAAACACAATATCCTTATATCTAAATGTAAGCTTTAGAATCTCTTGCTCTGTAGCTTCATGATGAAACTTCTCATCTCTTTGCTCTAGAGAAAGTCACTCTAAAGTGGTAGGCCATTGGCCAGTTTTTTTATGTTGCTAAATCTATCCCAGTGTGTTTCCTCACCTAGTGACATTAGAGTGGAACATACACAAGATTAAGCAATCCGGATACACATGTGCAAACAATGCAGGGAATTTTAGGATTTTGGAAATTACCCTAAAACACACGTAAAACACATAGGAGAGTATTGTTTATTGGCCCACTGAGTGAAAATTCCTTCCCTTCCGTGATTTCTACTGAAATCTAGTTACTAATCTATCTAGTTACAACTAGATAACTTAATCTTTCAAAAACCACTTTATGTACACCATATATATATATACATACCCCTCCACAAATCCATATCCAAAACTGTAGTATGGATACTATAAACATTATGAAAGCAGATAATTTTAAATACTTGAAAATATGCTTTTATTTATGCAGATACTTTAAGTATAGCTCACATATGCATATAATTTGCATAAAATATATACACTTATATTAGTAAATTTTAGTTTGTGTTTTAAAATATGGCTTTTATATTATGACAGTCTCTGCGCTTATTTTTATGTAGCTATTGATACTCATCCTAAAAATTGTGCTTCCAGAAACAGTCCCCAAAATACAGAGAACAAACTATGTATGGTTACCAGGGATGGAGGGTAGAGGAGCGAGAGATGGGCAAATTGGGTAAAGGGGAGTGGGAGATACAGACTTCCAGTTATGGAATGAATAAGTCATGGGAATGAAAGGTACAGCATAAGAAAATATAGTCAATGGTATTATAATAGAGATGTATGATGATGGATAGTAGCTACACTCGTGGTAAGCATAGCATATAGAGTTGTCGAATCACTATGTTGTACACCTGAAACTAATGTAACATTTTGCGTCACCTACACTTCAGTAAAAAAAAAACTTAAAAGAAAAACAAATTGTGCTTCCAAAGGGATTATAAGGAAACAACTTATAAATATTTGCTGAGATACTGAGGAGCTGGTAGAGTCCTTTAAAAAAAAAAGTCTCATGTTAAGGAACTTTAACATTACATAGGGGATGTACAATTCATTTTCCCCGGTTTAATTAACTATTTAAAGTCACCTGATCCCAAATATATAATTTAATTAAAATTTTTCTGTTTTCATGCTTTGTGTTTCTAAGTACATCTGTAGTTAGTTGCTTTGATTGATTTTTTAAATTCGATTGAGTAAATGTTACATGGTCATAAACCCTTAAGTCACACCAGCAGGAGGACTCTAGCCATAAAATGAGGTGAAGATATGTATAATATATATAAATAATTGAAGCAAAGACATGTATTCCTCCTTTATAACTTGGGAAAGATTGAGATGTATTTACCTTTATAGATTGTAATATAGATACATATACTCTCTAGATGCCAGACCTTAAAATATATATGAGTATTTATACACATTTACATATATCAGGACCCCCCACCCCCTACCTCCCACCGCCACCTTTCACTCACATTTCTTTCCCTCTAACCTCTTGAACCTAGGGCACAACCTCATTTTACTTACAGGATTTGTGGCCACTAAAGCCTGGTTGTTGGCCACTGCAGTGAGATGAATGATTGTTACAATAGAGTTACAAACAAAAGAGAAAAATAGATTTTTGTGCAAGGTAATCCTTTGGCAACTTAGGCTCCTAAAAGGCAAGAGAAACCAAATATTTTATTTTTATTAATAATCATTCAAATAAGATACATTCACAATTCATAATAGCTGCTTCAAATCTGGAAGAATTATTTTTTTCTCCCCAAGATTGACTCATGATAAAATCTTAATTAGGGAAAACCTATAATTCCTTAAAAGAGAGCAAATGAGCTGCTTCAGAACAGGTAGACATTCGTAGGAATAGAAATTTGCCCATACAAGGCTTCTAAATAAATTTCTTCTGTGAATGTCTCAGCATGAGTAATGTTTTAATTTATTTTGAAAATGTAGAAACTGAGATTCAGTGAAGTTAATTGATCAAAAAATCCTACAGCTAATTAATTTTGAAAACTTTAGATTTGTCTGTCAGAATCTTACACAGATAATGTTCTTTTCATTATACCACAAAGGTTGTTCTGTTTATATAGCCTGTTTATGATTGTTTATGGTTGTTCAATTTATAGAGCCTCTGTGTGGTGGTAGTGATTATGCAGACCAACCATGAGAAAGATAACATTGTATTCAGAATAGATAAATTTATAAAAATATAGACTTAGAAACCAATGATGTTTGTTTGTTCAGCTTTACTGAATTTTCTTTCTAACTGGCCCAGCCATATGTAAGGTATAAAAATATTACCACTTGTGACTGGAGGTCCTCCTATATAAAACAAAATTAAAGAACTGGCTCATATAGAAATAATTATATATATTTTATATAAATATATATATTATATATAATATGTATAATATATATTCATATAGAAATAAATTTTAGGAAAAGTCATTATTAATGACAAGTAACACCATTCCTCGGATTGAATCCACATCTACTCTACCAGATTGTCTGCATATGACTGTATGCTCAAAGACCAACTCAAGTTCTACCTCTTTCATGAAGCGTTTATTTGAACACTTATGGGCAAAGTTTTAAACTAATAGAAAGGAATCCATTTCAAACTGAATACTTAATATCAAAACAAAACATGTATGTAGGGAGACAGGAATGATTTCATTACAGAGACTTAAAAGTTCATTTTGTATTTTTACAAAATTATGCAATTAATATGGTTAACCTAGATAACCCACCCTATTTAACACAAACTAATGACTTCTACTTTGGGAACTTCAAGGAGATTTTAACTTAATTTTATCACTGTATCACCTTATCCTAAATAAACCATGTGCCCAGGATATTATAGTTAGGCTGGGATGCCAAGGTTTTCTATATTTAAAAATGCAAAGTTTAAGCTATATTGTCTCTGAAATTTCTTTTTTTTTTTAAACTACTGCTGTTTTTTTTTAATGTTTTATTTATTTATTCATGAGAATCAGAGAGAGAGAGAGAGAGAGAGAGGCAGAGGCAGAGGGAGAAGCAGGCTCCCCGCCTAGCAGGGAGCCCGATGCGGGACTCGATCCCAGGACCCCGGGATCACGACCTGAGCCGAAGGCAGTCGCTTAACCATCTGAGCCACCCAGGCGCCCCTGTCTCTGAAATTTCTTCCAGCTATAGATCTGTGATTTTATATATAGCTTTAGTATTTTAAAGGATCTAGAAGTGAATTCCGTTCAAACCAGTATATACTGATTTTTCAATACATGCCTTCCACAGAAGTGGGTGCTATGAGGGAAACGATGAAAGACTTCATGACTGAGATGGCTCTGGGGCAATCAACTGAGCATAAGACAGTCATATACAACAAGTATGTGAAGTGCAGCCGGAGTCCTTCAAAATAGAAACAGCTCTGAGAGCTGCTCGTATTTTCGTATTAGAGAGTCTTTGATTTGACTTTGCAGTTTATGAGAGGTGTGAGAGGCAGGCAGGGATCAAACAAAATTAATGAATGTGAGAAGAGGTTTAGTAAAGAATATTCTTTTCAGATCATTTGTATCATGAATGGTTTGTTTTTTTATAATTGGTCACTCTTCACATTATGAACATATAAAATTTGTCTACATGGTCTTAGTTTTAAATGCCTTCCTTGAGCTTACTCTGTGTCTGTGGAGTGCCAACTATTGTCTAGGGGAAAACTGCCTACCCATGCAAATATGTACTTTTTTCATAACAGTATTTGAATAACTCAGCTACCACCATGGGAAAAATAAAATAAAAAATGTTTTCCTTAGCTGGGATATTTTGCCCTTTTCTGCTGAACACACTTATATTTAGGTTCATTGGTTAAGACATAATATATAAACAACAAAATTTCATAGTTTTAAAATTATGACCAAAACACTGGGAGAGTTTGCTTAAACAGCAAATAAGAAATGTTTGTAAAGAGTAAATTGGAATGAAGGAAAACAAACACTAAATAAGGCTTTTAAAAATAGCAATTCATGATAGAAGAGCCTAAAGATGAGCTAAGGAATGCAAAATGAGTAGCACTTATATTATGACTATTGGTGTTTGTAATATTCACATGTGCAAAGATTAAAAATAAGTAAAATGAAATGCTAACTGTAGTTAGTTGAAAACAATTTTAATTTTCTTTGTGTGCACTTAAACTTCCTTTCTCTTCTATGATAGTGTATATTTCTGTTCCTCTCAGAATTCCCACTTTTTCTGATGACTGCTCACACCTCAATCTGGTTTGAAAGTTAAGGACCTAAAAATGACCTAAAAAGATGTAGTTATTGTGAGTCCACCAGCAAAAAAGAAATTGCTTCTTACTCTCTTACTCTGTGATAAATGGATATATTGCATTTTCCCCTTTGAGAACCAAAATAATGCCATATTATGGGCAAAATTTTGAAATAATAAAATGAAATCCTATTACAAATAAAATATTTAATATAAAAACCAAACAAATACTTAGGAGGATACATGAAATCATTTCAAAACAGAGACATAAAGCTTATTTTGAGTGTTTTACAAAATATGGTCAACATAGATAACCCACCCTATATAATTCAAACCAAAGACTTCTGCTTTGGAAACCCTGATATCCAGTTTAGCTGTTCATATTGTTCTGTTGAACTGAACCATTGCAAAATAAATTCACTTTGTGTTATGTAAATATGTCCAACTATCTATAATACTAGCCTATGGGGGGAGTTTCTTCCATTTCTTCCTCCAGATTCTGTGCAACTTAAATGCAGACAGATGCTGTCTGACATACGTTTTCTATCAATGTCTAGTGGTAAAGATGCTTAAATTTTTCTAGTGAAGCATATTGTTTTCTCTAAACATATTCATTAACACATGTAAGTTCATCAGTATGAATAAAATCAATTGGTAAATGGAAACCAAAATACGTACTTGGTAAACACATTGGTTTGTTAACCCTAAAAACATCCAGGTATTTTTTCAAATGTTAACCTGAAACCAGTTTCACCTACTCTAAGTTTTAAAATGTGCTTATTTTACTAAAATACTAAAACAATTGTTTTATACTCTTGGAGAATGTTTTACAAAAAACTCTCTGGTTTCTTTATAAGTTATAATATCCCTTTCTATCTGAGCATAACCACAGAATAGAAAATGTGGTTTGTGGGTTTGGATTGTTTCCATTTCATATTTTTACATATAATTATTTTAGGATACTTTTTCAGTATGCAATTTGACAAGCAGAGTAGTAGAGGCAGTTAATGTAAGCATGTCAACAAACCATTATTCTTCATGTATAAGGTACCTATGTCTTTCAGTTCTCTTTTGGAACAATTAGGAGTAGGTAGCATCCAGTCTATACACATACTTGAAAGTGGGTTTTGAAACCTGGCCTTACCGGCCCCAAGTATTATGCTGCTCCATAGTCAAAGTTCTGCCACAGTATGAACAAAATACTTGCCTTTGTTTCCCATTTGGTTTTGACTGGAGATAGAAATTTCCAAACTACTTTCACTCAACACTAATCCTGAGCAAAACTAGTAACAAAAAGAGGAAATACAAGCAATATAAGAACTGCACAGGCTACAAAGTACTGCTTTCTTATGCTAGTGTATTTAATTTAATTTCTTAATGCTTAGCTCTTTTCCCAAGAAAACACTAACCATGTATCTGGGAGGAAAGCTCATGCCAGTTGGAACACTGCCAAAAAAAAGTGGGCCGAAAGCAATAAATATATTAAAAGGAAAAGCAGTATGGCTATCTTTTGTCTACTGAAGGGAGCACTGAGTTGATGGATTCACCTGGCTAGGTATGACACAAGGCGGATATAACCTCTATCAACAGCTCTCTTTGCAGGCTGATGGTGATCCATTTGGTCAGATTAGAAAGAGTACAAGAGTACTCTTGTACTTTCAAGCAAGGTGATCAATGGATGTCCTTCTGAAGGGAAATGGTTGCTTTTACTCCATCATGCTCCCTTCTCCCTTGTCCCTGCCTTTCACGGCTCCTCATTTAAGGTAACATATGAATATGGGCTGCATAAGGAATAGATGGGCACATTTTGTGTGGCCAGATGGTTTTCTCTCATGTGTGGGCTGCCCCATGCAAGAGCTCTTCCTGGTCTACTAATGGGCAGGAAACCAAGAGAAGAAATAGTCAGGTTTTCTGAATGCCTATGATTCTTACACTCCCCAAAATTTTAGAGATAAAATTCATAATAGTAGCTGCCACCATATATTGAGCTTTTAGAATATCGCAGACACAGAGATAAGTACTTCACATTCATTATGTCTTATAATAACCCCTTGAAGTGTCATTATCCTTTAATAAAATGGAATTTAAGTTGCTCGAGATTACAAACCTATTAAGTGATCTGTTGAATTTGCATGTTGAATTTTAAGAAAATGTAAGGCTTTTGTCTCTTAATATTTATTTAATCACATAACTATTTACTGATGCATAAGTAATATATTGTGCACTATTTCTAGATTTTGAGGAAACACTTCTGAATAATATAGATGTCATTCATGTAACAATAGAGGGTAAATACATAAATTACATCACATAATTCCTGATAGTGTTATATGCTTTTTAGAAATGAAAATAGGATTAAGAAATAGATAAAGACTGTGGCCAGAGTGAGGGGAGACTCAAGATAGAACTGAAACAGGAGCAGATAGGGGAGAAAAGCATTTCAAGCAGATTAAGAAGTTACCCTGAGTCAGAGTCCCCCCCCCCAAAAAAAATTAAGCTTAGAGTTTTTACAGGGCACGAAGAACAATGTGAATAAATGCATAAGGCAAGACTCTACATTGTTGTTTTTTTTTTCCTATTCTAAGATGAAGAAAATTAAAGAGCATAATTTACTAAAAGACTTTTTGATTCTGAAGCTCATACTCATTTGTGTTACATTTTAATGTTCTATTAGCAAATGTTAGCAGCATACTATCCAGTCATGTCTGGTTTTTGTTTTTCCTAACTACTAAAATGATGCTACACTTTGGAGAGTTTACTTGGCTTTCTCCTATTATATAGTCATATCTGTGGGTACAGTCTAACCAAATAAACTATGCCCATAAGAGTAGAAAACCAAATTGCAGAATATAGTATGACTTTGAGGAGGGAAATGTTATATTATTTATGTTCTCTATTTCAAATCATGAAATTTTAATCCATTCAAATGACTATCGTTTTAACCTCAAGCAATGGATCATTTGTTTTCTTAAAATGATTTGTCATTCTATTCCCATGAAAATTTAGTTATGCTTAAATAGCACTTATGTTTCAACCTGCTCGAGCAAAATAGATTACACTTATAAAGAAGTTGCATATTTATCAAAAATATTAACAGAAATATGTGATCTTTAACATTCAGTTATAACTTTAAATAATAAATTTTCTGTTTAAAATAAGTCCAAAATCTTTAATTCAGTTATTTACTTTATAATTCCATACCTGGGACTCTTCTCCATAAACCAGTAATAGCAATTATATTATAGTGGAACTGGTTTTTGTTAGAGTAAATCCATTAATTCTTGTACTACTCTGTTCTTATCCAAAGCTTTCCAACCAAGACTTTTCAGTCCTCACCGTGTTTAGTTTATGGGGGATGGATTTTTCAGCACATTGATCAAAATTCATTAATTTGGAAATAGACTGAGTATGATCTAATAAAATATTACATGAAAAACTATGGTTAATTAACCAATATTCAATGTTAAGCTGAAGGAACCCTGGGATGCATAAAGCAGAATAAAATATGTCTTAAAACCATACTGCATAACAAACTTACAATGAGTGAAATGTACCAAAGAGTTGAGAAAACCAGGATGATCCTGGGTAGGCACTGAGAGCTATGCTATTCAGAGACCACTTGACTATTTCTGAACTCAGCCATTGTCAAACCTCTGATGGGGCATATTTGCCAGGTTTTAAACAACTTATATAAGTGAAAGTTCTAATTTGCCAAAACAAAAACATCAGGATATGGTTTGTAGAGTAAGGCTTTTTGTTCTCCATATTCCTATGTAGGATTTCTTTAAATAGTTATCTTTGTTTAAAATTGATTTGAAGATTGAATCATGAACAGTTTTCAGGAGAAAATTCATAGCTTAAAGAAGAAAAACTATACTTTGTTCTAGTTCAAGAGATATATGAAGAAACTGGAATTGAGATAAGTGTTCACAATATTGATTGAATATATTCATATATGATCTAAGAAAAAAGGTGAGATTTGGATCACTTGTCCTGAAAAGTAGAAATACACGCATTAAAGGATTATTTTATTAAGAAAGTTTATCCTGTCAACTGGATAGATTTTTTGCTGGATTTTATTTAGGACTTTATCTCAACTACCTAGAAATTACATCATTGTCTATATAGTTGCAAATGTGCAACTTGGCTTTGAAATTACTTGGAATCAGTGTCTGAAAGATCAGCAAAATTAAGTTGTCAAAAAATAAAAAGAACCATTTTTTTCCCCATACAAGTCAGATGTTATATGTGCTCTTTTATGTGCAAGAAGATAGAGCCCTTTATCTGGGTTGAAAGTAAAAACAAGATTTGCTATGCTCTCAAATTTTAAACAGTAATTAAAATATAATTTATAACTAATTCTGGTAAAATTTATTTTTTTTATCTACAGGGTTGTGCTTTGTTTTTCTAAGGATCATTATGAGTAAGAGTCACTGCCTCTTAGGGCTTGGCAAATCCCAAAGCTCTCTCTGTTCCCCTCCCTTTCGGTTCCCTTTCTTTTTATCTCCCACTCTGATTCTTTCCTTTAATTGGCTCTAATATAAAACTGAAGTATATCTGGTAAATAGTGTTTTGAGTTCTCTGTTTCTAATTTAAAGCATGGATGAGTAGGAGACTTTTTCTTTTCTCTCTCTAAATAAAAATAACAAACAGCACCCTAAATCAACTTTTTTGTTTGGTTCTTGGCTTTTATTAGGATGGGTCAGTAACCCTGAATTAACAGAAAACAAAAAATGTTACCTCTACCGAAGACTAAGCAAGAGAGACTACAGTATGGGGAACTGGGGTAAGAAGCAGGAAAAAGATATTGGTAGCTTTTCAGTACACAATGATTTCATGTAAAACATCAACTCCTATAGGATGTTTCCAGGTTGGTGGGAAGAAAGCTAAAATTTCTGGTGCTCTTGATTATTTGAACGTGCTTTATTAACCATTCAATTCACTATTTTCTGAGGTGGTCTTGGTCTACCCTCAATCTACCTACAGAGCATCCTATATTGTTTTACACAGATTCTCCTACTAATTAGAATTTTAAGGAGTCTTACTCTAATGCCTTTCTTTGTTGATGGAGACAACAAAGACCAGACAAACTTAAGGGACTTGTCCAAGGTCATAGATAAGTCATGGGAAAGTCAGTTTTAGAAATAAGCTTCCAAATCACTTCATGCCTTCCATTCCTCAAAAATATATTAAGTGCCTACTATGAGCAAGGCCTTATAAGCCCTGGAATGTGTTAAAAAAAAAAAAAAGAGAGATGATTTGTGCTCTCACGGAACTAACTTTGTGATGTTCTTTCCATTACTTGCTGTTCAGTGGGTGGTTGTTTTTAGGAGATGGTGGTTTTACTGTTTTGGTAGATAGTTTTGAGGAGTATATAGTAGAAGTGTCTTAAAATCAAAGGCTACAAATTCTTTAATATGGTTTCAAGTACTGAGTAAGCTAGATGGTATCTTGTGGGCATAAAAAGTTTTATTATTTTTGACTAATTTACTTAAGCATAATTTTTTTCTGATATAATTATACTACTAAGTTGTTTATAAAATTTTTCATTCACTGTTTACTTATTTTTCTACCTGAACATTAAAACAATTTCTTTATAAATTTGATACATACAATACTAAAAATTATGTTCTTTAATTTTGTTTAAAAAAATTTTTTTTAAGATTTTATTTATTTATTTGACAGAGAGGGACACAGCGAGAGAGGGAACGCAAGCAGGGGGAGGGGCAGAGGGAGAAGCAGGCTTCCCACTGAGCAGGGAGCCCGATGCGGGGCTCGATGCGGGGCTGGATGCGGGGCTGGATGCGGGGCTGGATGCGGGGCTCGATCCTGGGCCCTGGGATCATGACCTGAGCCAAAGGCAGACGCTTAACGACTGAGCCACCCAGGCGCCCCTCTTTAATTTTGTTTTTAAAGTGCCTACTGATATAGTGTGCCTATCAAGGCTAAATGTTTATGTAAAAATATTTTAATGGACTAATAAGAAAAAGTGATAACTATGCCAATAATAGACAACGTTTCCAAATTAGACATTCCACTTAACACTGAATATATACTATGTTAGTCCTTATGCCAAATCTATGATATAGATATCGATAGACTAAGATGTGAAATTGAGGTTTACAGAAACGAAAGAAGTTGCCTCAGAGCAGGCGAATGACAGAGGTGGTACCTGAGACCAAAGGTGCCTGTCTAGAAAACATACTCTTAAGCACTCTCTGTGAGTCAGGATGTCTAGACATATAAAAAAGGATTTCGAATGCTATACATGGGTCTTAACTTGAAGAGGGTTTTTCATGTTTTACATAAAGCCTGAGAATGTATAATTTAAAAAATTAATTTGTAGTTTTACTTCTTTCTGTTCAAGTGCTCCATTTTTAAATGACAAAGTCAAATAAAATTACTAAACCAAGCAGAAAGAACACAGATTGAGAGGAAGTGTGGATAACTTGGTTAATTACTTAGAACATAAAGAGAATTAGGTGTTGGACTAGGTAATCTCTTCATTGGCTGTGGCTTACAATTTTTACCTATTGAAATTTTACACATCATTTAACCCCTATTTCAGTGAGATTATCGCTTTAGGAATCTTCTGATTCTGAGCCAGAATGAGTCTTTCCTTCCTCTGTCTTCCCGTAGCTCTTGGTACCGCCACAGCTTTTTTTTTTTTTTTTTTCCCCACTTTGTATTACTATTAGACAGGGGTAACGTTAGATGACGAGATAGTGGGCGCGGTCTCTGTGCCTACATGATGGATACTGTCCAATGACGCAAGTAGAACCTCTTTCTTACCCTTTATTGAGAGATTGCTATACGCCAGGTACTATGTAAGTCTTCTTTGCCCAGTATTTTAAACAACATTATGACTCGTTATAAGGAAACTGAGACTTATTGAAAAGCAGAATCAAGCTAAATCCACACTATTAGTAAGTGGTGATGGCAAGATTTGAATATATCCCACAGTTTTAATTACTGTATGACACTATCCACTAACGTTTCTCATGGTAAATCACCATTAAAGATTTTTTTAAGTTCACTAGAGAATGAACAGTTAATTGTACTTTCTGCATAAAGTTTAAGCAATGTAATTAATTGAAAACCTTAATTTTTCTTTAACGTAGAGGCCAAATTCCATATATCGGCAAGACACTCATTTGCTTTAACAAAGTTTTGCCCATGTAGCATGCTAGATATCATTTATAAAAGCATGGAAATTTTAGCAAATAATAGATACACGGATTTATTGCATATAGTAATCTCAATTAAAAAACTAGCTTTCTTTCTGAAAAAGATAAGGCCTATTTATATTGAAATATGAGGACAATATTTGGGGCAACAAGAAATTTCTAGCTTCTCTTTTAAAATGTGGTATGTGGGGGGCCTGGGTGGCTCAGTCAGTTGAGCACCTGACTGGGTGTTGACTCATGTCATGATTTGGGGTTGTGGAATGGAGCCCAGTGGAGGGCTTTGCACTCAGCATAGAGTCTGCTTGAGATTCTTTCCCCAACCCACTCCCTCCCCTTCCACTCCTCTCCCCACTCACACTGTCTCTCTCTAAAATAAATAAATAAAAATCTTTTTAAAAAATTAAAAATAATAAAATAAAATAAAATGAGGTATGAGTCTATAGATTCTATCTTTAAAGCTAAAGTACTTTGCATATATATACATAATTGCAATTTAAAAAAATGTTTTTTCATAGAGGAAATAGATTCTAAAGTTTTAAATTTTAAGACTTCAAACAAAAATTAAAATTACTTGTATTGATTGAATAGTATTTGCATTTTTAAATAAAACATACCTAAATACAGATATAAAAATACTGAACCAGATATTCTTGAAATACCTAATCAATAATAAGGTTTTTCTGTGTAGATTGCTCTTAGATTGCAAAATACTTTCACAAATGCTAACTTCCCTGATACTGAAATTATGTATTTTGATGTAAAAAATATTAATTCTTTCATTCTAATTCTCTTTACTAAATTACTGCTCATTCATAGACTTGGGTTTGGAAATAGCATTATAGAACATTAGGACTAGCTATGAACTAACCCAGTATGGGAATCCCCCATTTCAAAATTCCTGATAAATTGACATCTAATTTCTGTCTTGAGTGACAGGAAGGTCAGTTGGTCAATTGGTGGTTCATTCTGTTTTGTTTAGCTGTCAGAATTGTTTATATTTTTTAATAGAGCCAATTTTTTTTATGTTATTATATAAATTCTATTCTCAATTACAGTCATTTGGATTTGAAGTCATCTATTATGCCCCTATATTTTGTCTTTTTCTGGTTTAACATTTTTGGTACCTTGACTCTGTGATCAGTGGACATTATTTTCTTCAATTGCTTCACTGTGTGATAAGCCAAATCTTTTAACATCCCCTTTTCCTCTTACAAAGTCAGTCCATAGTGCCAGAGTAAAGGACTGGTCTGATTAGAGATTTGGAATTTAATACTTTGCATTTACTGGTATATTCTGGCTTGTAGCGTTGTTTTCACTAGGCAGTCCCACTGCTGCCTCATTAGTTCACAGCAAGCATTTGCTCAGTTAAGTCACAGATTCTTTCACGAAGAAGCTTTGTTAATTTTACATCTGACTTTATAGAATTAGTGCGGGACTTTATTTACATCCTTGCTAAGTTCAAACTTGTTTGGAACCCTAGGACTTTGTATACTAGGGGACTATTATTCTCTTTTTGACTTCTGATTTTGGCATGCAATGTAATTGCTATCCTGCTTAACTTCATGTCATTCAGATATTTAACGTGCTTGTACATTTTGACTTGTTACGTGGAAAATAAAAAGAGATTATTTAATCTAAAGGGTCTCAGTTCTATTAGTTTTAAATCTACAGTGATAGGTGGTCGGTCTCCTAAAATGGTAATTAAAAATTTACTCCGTGTCCACTGTAACTAGTTGCGTTTTAGTAATGTTACAATAAGGAACTTGGGAAGATTTCACTGAGGAACTGATGCTACAGTTTAGATCTGAAAGTTGAATACATTTAAGTAGGCTGGGGTAGGATAGGCAAGATATTCAATTATAGGATACATTAATGATTTTGATTTTATATAAATTACAGTAGAAAGTTTAAGATTTTTATTTATTTTTATTTTTTTTAAAGATTTTATTTATTTATTTGAGACAGAGAGAATGAGAGACAGAGAGCATGAGAGGGAGGAGGGTCAGAGGGAGAAGCAGACTCCCTGCTGAGCAGGGAGCCCGATGCGGGACTCGATCCCGGGACTCCAGGATCATGACCTGAGCCGAAGGCAGTCGCCTAACCAACTGAGCCACCCAGGCACCCGAAAGTTTAAGATTTTTAAAGCAAAGGATGACAAAATCATATCTGTATTTGATCTAAAGCTTTGAAAATATTCTGTCTGCATTGTTTAGAATTGAATGAAGGTGGTGAAGGGGATTTATTGAGGCTAGATAACACTAGGGTGATGGTGGTGGCAGTAGAAATGAAAAAAAAATGCATAGATTGGAGGGCTGTTGCAAGGCTAAATCCACAGAGTCTGAGGAAGAAGGACAGGGAAGAAAATTGAGAAGATGCCACAGATTGCTCCTAATTCAACTAGATGGCTGGTAGTAGTATTCTCAAAGATGGGTCACTCTGGAAGAAAAACTGCTTAGGAGGAGGTACATGCTATGGATTTGTTTCAGACATGTTGACTTTGAGACATTTTTAAGATGATGTATTTCATGGCTGCATAATATTCCATTGTATATAAATAACACATCTTCTTTATCCATTCATCTGCTGATGGACATCTTGGCTCTTTCCATAATTTGGCTATTGTGGACATTGTGCAGCCATCAAAAGGAATGAAATCTTGCCGTTTGCAATGACGTGGATGGAACTGGAGGGTATTATGCTGAGCGAAATAAGTCAGTCAGAGAAAGACATGTATCATATGACCTCACTGATATGAGGAATTCTTAATCTCAGGAAACAAACTGAGGGTAGCTGGAGTGGTGGGGCGTGGGAGGGATGGGGTGGCTGTGTGATAGACATTGGGGAGGGTATGTGCTATTGTGAGCGCTGTGAATTGTGCAAGACTGTTGAATCACAGATATGTACCTCTGAAACAAATAATGCAATATATGTTAAGAAAAAAAAAAAGAAGAAGAAGAAGATAGCAGGAGGGGAAGAATGAAGGGGGGAAATCGGAGGGGGAGATGAACCATGAGAGACTATGGATTCTGAGAAACAAACTGAGTGTTCTAGAGGGGTGGGGGGTGGGGGGATGGGTTAGCCTGGTGATGGGTACTAAAGAGGGCACGTACTGAATGTAGCACTGGGTGTTATATGCAAACAATGAATCATGGAACACTACATCAAAAACTAATGATGTAATGTATGGTGATTAACATAACATAATAATTAAAAAAAGATGATGTATTTCAAGAGCCATAAAAAGACATATACCCTTTGACCAAGAAATCCCAAGTCTCTGGGAATGTAGCCTAAAAAAATAGTGTGAAATATGGGAAAAGTTATGTCTGAAAATGTCCATTGCAGTGTTTTTTATTAATAGGAAAAATTGGAAGTAATATTAGTGCTCAAAAATAGAGGAATAATTTAATAAACCTTTGTCGACTTACTAAATGAAATATTATTTAACAAATTAAATGACTAAATAATAAACTAAAGAGTTTTAAAAACTCTTTAGGTACATGGAAAGAATTATATAATACTAAATTATAAAAATAGTTAACACACTTTGTATATAACAAAGCAGTAAAAACAAAGGAATATGAAATAAACTGCAAAAATGTAAGAAATTGCTCAATAGCATATTAAAGTTACAGGTGCTCAATAGGATCTTAAAATTACAGGTGTATATATTTCTTTCCTTTATTTAAGTAACATGCTTAAATTGTTCTTGATTTTTTAAAAAGTATTGCAAATTTAAGGGCAAGTCTTGTTTCTCAAGATTATAGTTTGTTTTTAATTAAGTCTTTTTCCCGAGGTTAGAAATAGTTAAAACTTGTAACTTTTCCCCAAGATTTGTGAAATAGTATTAAACAACTCTTATTATTTCTATTCTATGCCTTCAGGATAGAGGCTGATCTTTATAGTCAGTCATAGGTGTAGGAATTTTCATGTTAAGAAGAAGAAACTTAGCTAATATTAGTTACATTTAAATTAATTCTCTCTGTGTTTTTGTATGGTATGTACAGTGCGGTAGATATGTAATTTTCATGAACTAGAAATCTGAGTTCTAGGAGTACTGCATAAATTTAATGGCAATTAATTGCATTATTTAGTTCTAAGAGCCAAGAGAGTTCTATTTTCAAATTTAGACAATTTGTATTTTTAAATTGTAAAGATTCTGTCTCATGAATAAGAAATGAACTATATCCTTGTGAAACTGTTTAGTCATTTTATTATACTAAATGAGACTTGAAATTTTAATTTCATTTTGTGTTTTTAAAGTCACTAAATATTAACTAATTTTCATTGCCTTATTTTACCAATAAGTTTGTTAGCATCAGCAACATTGCTTCACTTTGTCAATTAGCATAAATTATATGTCACTATGGACCAGCGGACTTTATTTAAAAATTTTCACTTTGGGTGCCTGAGTTGCTCAGTCGGTTAAGCATCTGCCTTCAGCTCAGGTCATGATCCCAGAGTCCTGTGGGCTCCCTGCTCAGCTGGGAGTCTGCTTCTCCCTCTCCCTCTCCCTCTACCCCTCCCCCTGCTCATGCTTTCTTTCTCTCTCTCTCTCACTCTCTCTCTCAAAAAAATATTTGAAATCTTTAAAAAAATTAAGAAATAAATAAATAAAAATTATTACTTTGGAAAATGGTTTATTTTCTATTTTTTAGAACAGATATTTTTAATCTATTATACAATCATAATAAAGTTTTTCCTACTCCAGAGACAGTATTTATTCAAAAATCTTGTGTAAGGAGAGCATATATTTAAGAGTAAAGTCATGAAGTTTTAAGTTATATATAAGCAACTGATACGACATAACTAATTATAAAGGCATTGACTGAGAACTGGCAACTTGTTTTGAGCAAGAAACTTTTGATAACTTGTTGCAAAATATAGTATAGTAAATTTAATTCCTTAAGAAATGTTTTCCATATTTTAGGATAAAAATTCTTTTCAACTGACTTTGATACATTTTTACATAATTTACTAAAGAAAACATGTCAAATATAAAAATGTATACAAATGCTTAATTAGCTTTATTCAGAGGGGAGTTTTTTAAAGTCACTTTCTAATGGTGCCTAGATAATGTTATAAATCAAAAGTGCCATTAAAAAGTACTTATGTGGATTCCTCAAAGTAACTGATCTTGAAGTTGTTTAAAAAGGCACAGGTTTCCAAAAACAGCAATTCTGATGCAATCTCTAGATCCTGTGATTTTGAAGCCATGAGAGACAATGGTTGGTTGGTTCATATATTATTCGATATACTCTGAATATTTGATGGACTGTGGGCCAAAGCTGGTGCTCTAGTTACATATGTATCTAACATCCAGCTGCCTGATAATTTCCGGGTTTGGATTATTGTGATGTACTACTACTCTAGCTGATTCTGAAGCTGCTAATGTTCCAAGACAATTGTTGAAGAAGGAAGAGGAGGAGGAGGAAGAGGAGGAAGATAATGACAATCGTAATGAAGATACAATGAAATACAGCTACTCACTCTTCACACTGCATTCTGTAATTATTGGTGGTGATCAAAATTATGAAAACCATGTTAATGAGTAAAATATTGTATGCACGTTTTGGAATTTCCTTCCCATTAACTTAAAACATCACTTGTTGATTGATTAAATCAAGAAATTGGAGTTGACTCTCCCTCCCAAAAAAAGGAAGTAAATTTCCAGTAAAATTCAAAATATAAGTTAACTATATTAATGACCTCCCAAACAAGAAAAGTAATCTAACCATAATATATTTAAATTATTAGAGTTAATAATATATATTAAATTCCATTGCCATTATTCACACAAAATACCAGTTTCTGTAATGTACCATGTATACTGACACAAAAATTGACCTAAAAGTTGAAAATTCAATTAAAAAAGCCTATAATATTTGACAGTTTCTAAAACAAATACAGATGGATTTACATAATGATTTTGGCTCTCTTCTCACTACATGACTTCGTTTTAATATGTCTACTAATTTTGTAAAGTTGAGTTTCAGATTTTCACAAATCTCTGCTCTATATATTTTACAAAGTCAAGATAAGTTCAATATATTTCAAATTATTTTAAACATTCAATTTATTTTAAATGTTATGTCATCTATATTTCATATATTTTATCAGCACATGACATAAATATGCACATGGCACTGCATTCACCAATGACAACTTGTAAATTAAAAAATATTTTACATGTACTTACTTGAAATAAAAGAATATGCCAAGCGAGATAAGCAGTGAAGCAATAGATAATCCATGTCCAATTATAGTCAGGTAGAACAAATTCAGTGCAGTCTACAATTTGTGTAGATAAAAAAACAAGTAAGGCTCATATCAGTAATATAATCCTCCATGTGTATAAGCTCAAATCAATAGAATAAATTGTATTTTTAAAAATATGTGCTCTGATAGCCTTACCATTTAGCTTGCATTAGATATTTGTTACATCTGGAATGAAGAGTATATGCAAATTTATCAAGTGACATCAAAATTTATAAATTATATGCCCTTTTTATTTAAGAAATTAGAAGTCAGGGCGCCTGGGTGGCTCAGTTGGTTAAGCAACTGCCTTCAGCTCAGGTCATGATCCTGGAGTCCAGGGATCAAGTCCTGCATCATGCTCCCTGCTTCGCAGGGAGCCTGCTTCTCCCTCTGACCCTCCCCCCTCTCATGTGCTCTCTCACTCTCTCTCATTCTCTCTCTCAAATAAATAAATAAAATCTTAAAAAAAAAAAGAAATTAGAAGTCATATGATAGGAAGGAATAATTTTATTGATCTAGGTTGTGTAATATATGAAATTAGCATTTTATATTTTGAAAGATATTGACAATTTTCACTCTATCACTTTGTGCACATTAAATCAAATGCTATGTAATTATTTTTGTGTTTTCTTTAGGTAAGGCTTTCTTTCCTACTGGGTTTTTCTTTTTCCTTTGACAATTTGAAACTCTAAGACAAATCTCAATATAGTAATTATAGGAGCCTCTGATCTGCTTTGATTTTTTAATTTTTCTGTATTCCATCTATTTGTAATTTACCATTTTATTGTGTATTTTTATAATTCTCTTTAAACCCTTCTCTGAATAAGCAAAGAATACATGATTTATAATTATAATGATAGCTGACAGTTATCAAGTGCTTATTTTATGCCTATAGTTTTCTAAGGTTTTTTCTTGTATTAAGTCAATCCTTATGAAAACCTTGAGGGTGGGTTTATTGTTATCTTCATTTTATACAGAGAGGGGTTATAGCTTGCCTGAGGGCATCTAGCTGGTAAAGAGCAGGAAGTGGAAGTCAGATTTCAGGACTCCGTTTCAATCACTGACAAACTTCCTCTGTGTTCCCCCATGTGCAAATATCAGGCACTTTCTATAAAAGCTTAATTGTTGTGACAAACTGTGACTAACCTTGACTTTAATGTATGGTGCTAAAAGTGGGAATGTGAGCGAGAATAACCTAGCATCCAGTCGGAAGGACAGCCTTCTGTTGAGGGACAGAGAGAGCTGTTTAAACCCTGCTGGGCTTCCCTTGTTTACTTGAGCACAATTCCTGAACTTATTTCTCAAAATTCCGGTACCAATGAAATGTTCCCTTTTCTTATTCTTTTAAAGTATGTTTTCTTTGGGAAATCTGAAACTCCAATACTGACACATTGACTTGTAAATACAGTATTATCTAACAGGATTGCTTCCTCAACGTCATGACAGAATGAATGATTATTTCCACAAAGATTTTTCTCCGTTGTTTTTCTCAAAGTATATTATGAAAAGACTTTACAATAGAATAGAACACAAAGCAAATTTTCTCCAATACTGTATCAGCAACTGACTTTTTAAACAGTATCAATTACATTTCCGTTTATATATATTCCATACCTTCACTTTCTCCTGTGTGTTAACATTACACTGGGTATAATTTGTCCATGTTCGGTTGCTTTCTGGATGTCTAAACCAGTTTCCATCTTGGTCACAGATCTTTGTAACTTTTTCTTTAAAATTAAAAAGGAAAAGGAAAGAAAAAAATGGTAATTTAGTTAACTTAGGGTTTATTTCATATCAAGCAGATCTGTATATACATTTCTGCTTTTACCTGATGGGTCGAAGTCCTGAAAGTAATCAGGGCAATGCTGTATTGACTCGGTTCCGGCGGCAACATCATTCCAGCATAACCACCCATCCCAGGTTCTGTTGCAGTAAATGCCTGAAGGGGAGAGTAAAGATCAGTGATTACCAGTCCCTCTAGTTAAACCTGAAGATGTAAAGTCTTACTGGTGGGTTCATACTGTCGTGAAATACAGACCACCGACTGAAAATGAAGACATCTTATAAAAGCTATAGCTATTACTTAAATTTTTCACCAAGTAATTATTGGAATAACTGCAAAATTCAATTTAGAAATATCTATAAGAGTATATTTAAAAGTTTAACTTTAATTTCAATTCTCAAAGGTAGCCATTCATTCAATAAATTAAATGGTCTTTGCTGGTTGTCCTTAACCATAAAGGTGGTAGTTACTTAGTGTCCCTACGCTTAAAATTTTAAAAAAAATATGGGAATATAGAAAATGTGTTATCTTAGAAATTGTGTTCTTAGGGCAAGGTGTTAGTATTTTCTGGAAAAAAAAAATGGACACTCCAACATTTCCCATTTCACTACATTGACCCTAACAGATATTTAAACCCCTCTACCAAATTCTAGCTCTTACTTGCCTTCCTTTACTTTTCAAATGAAGTAGAGTGTTTAACATTCTCACAGTTTCCTTTTACCAACCTGAAGAGAAAGTACCTCTTACATGAAAAAATATGTTTTTTTAAAGGCATAGAGAAATAAAATGACCAGTGTTCCAATGTTGTAACAGTCTATAATCAAAGAAAATAATTTTCCACCTTGTCAGGCAAGCACTCATAGATAGAAGCCCGACTGTTGTATGAGATGTTCATTATTTATAACAGATTTGTGCCACAATCTCAGAATCAATCTAACCTTCACGGGAGTAGGAAAATTCTGGCCTGAAAGTATAAATAATTCTCATTAAAAAAAGAACTCAGATCATCTCAGTTTTTTCCTCCTGTGATTTTTCAAACACTTATTTAAATAGTCTGCATTCATATATTACTAAATAATATGTATTTTGTGGCCTATCAGAGAATTCACTGATAGAAAGCATCTCAAACAAGTCCTTATCACTGGTCCAAAAGATTCTATCTAATTAATGACAACACTGGCAGTATGATAGATTAGAAGGTCAGAAACTTTCAACTGTGTTGTATGGCATTTGAGCGAGACAGGAATAGGTATTCCATTAAAAGAGTTTCTATGGTCAAAAGATTTGCAGGGTGCCTGGGTGGCTCAGTCGGTTAAGCGTCTGCCTTCAGCTCAGGTCATTATCCCAGGGTCCTGGGATCGAGCTCCGCGTCGGGCTCCCTGCTCAGCAGGAAGCCTGCTTCTCCCTCTCCCACTCCCCCTGCTTGTGTTCCCTTTCTCGCTGTGTCTCTCTGTCAAATAAATAAATAAAATCTTAAAAAAAAAAATGCGGGAAGCACAAAGTTAAAATAACGACAGTTCTTTATTGCAAGACTTTCTAGAGTATTTAAATTACAAAGTCTGTTATGAAGCTTCAACAGGAAGATTGATTATGCAGTGATTCTAAAATTATTTTATCACAAAATTATCTCATAAAGATATTCCTGTTGTTTGACAATTAGATTTGAAGCCTATTTTTACATATATCTACATGATCTGGAAGGGGTTAATTCAATCATTTTAAGCTCATAACACTTAGATTTTAATGGAATAAAGTGAAAAGCCAGATGGATTAACAAAGAATTTGTATACAATTCATGTACTTGATAATTTAGACCCTATTGACATAATATCAGATAGTTTGTCATTGTCTGTATATTTCAAAGAGATTTTTAACTGAATAAATTCCTCATAATAAAAATGTTTGGATAGATACATCTAAATACTTCTCAAAAGATAAGCAAATTATATTGTTCAGTAGATTCTTCCTTAAGAAGAATTGTTCATTAAGATTCTAAAAGTTGCCCAGCGTGGGAAGATCACTTTTTTCCTCACAAGCAAGTTCATTTTGTCCGTTATAAATATTAATAATACCCTACTTTTAGCATTTTGTTTATATAAGAAGCATTATATATTATACCATCCAATATTTTTCCAAAAAATTTAGGATCTTTCTTTCCACTGATAATTTAGAAATATCAAAAGTCTTTACATTTTGCTATGTTTTGTTGTGAGTTTTGCATTTTCTATTTTGAAGATATACCCTGTCTTTAGTGTTGTGCTATAAAATACAGGGCCTGGTTTTGGTTTTGATTTTTGATTTTGTTTTTGTTAAATCTGGCAACTCTAATTGTGCTACTCATCTGTGTATCTTCAGAATCAAGGCAGACATCTGGCATTTAGCAGTCCCTCAGTAATGTTACGAAAATATCTAAAGAATATCTTAATAGAAACAGAAGCACTTAGACTTCATTAGCATTGCTACTAAATGTATTATGCAAAGCACATTATACAAAAAAATTATAATTTTATTGTGCAAACTCCTATCAAGCAGCTTGTGAAAAAAAGAAATACAAATTACATAAACTGAAGATCAACAGCCACCAATTTAATTCAAGACACACATTTGATATTTTAAATATCTTTGTACCATAAAATATGTTACTAAAAATATTCCTGTTACACATACTTTTATTAGAATTTTTTAAAAGAAGCAAGATAAGTTATGTCATAAAATGCTCAAATATAATTAAGAATGCACACATGTCAGGAAAGCTAACAACTAACCCATTTTTAGTAATGGACCTAAGGAACCCATAAATGATGTAGTGGAGTAGTTTTCTTTTAAAAATATATCAAATGCATTTAAAATTAAAAAGTCATGTTTACCTTCTGTTTGTTGAATAGGGTCTTGCATAATTTTTTGGTAACATTCATATTGAGCCGTCATAATTTTATTTCTAGTATAGACACCCAACTGACTTAAGCCTTCAATGTTCTCTTCTGATTCTGCTATGTCAAGAATCTAAGGGATTAAAAAAAAAACAACTTCAGAATTGTGAGAATGTCTGTCAGAGGCAGTCTGTCCCAGTGGGAAACAGTCACTGCAATGATATGCTACATGGTCATCTGGCTCGGGGGGGAGGAATCCCTGATCTGAAGTGTTTGCCAATTTTCATAGTTTAAATATCCCCACCATGTTTAATTTCAACTGCCCCCAAACAGCTGCCAATGGCAGCTCTGGGAAGTGTAGTCTATAGACAGTTCTCAGAAGCCTGTGGGAGCTGGCTCTACGACATGCGTTCTGGAATACAAACAGGCAAGATATTTAATCCTCTGCTTTCTTATTGTAAAATGGGGTAAAATAGTATCGAGATAACAGGGGAAGTATCTGATGCATGGCAAATATTCAAAATTGTCGTCATTTTTATCATCATATTTTGATAATCACAATATTGAGAATATTCATTTATGGTGTGGGTAAATGGAATTTTCATTGAACGCACATCAATAAATGTTTTTGGACAAGCTATATATTTATGATCTTCCAGTTTAGTAGCACTATTTTAAGCTTTACTTCAGTTTTAATATCTACATGACTTTTTGTTTCTGTTTTGTAGCATGAAGCCTGTATAACCTCTCTTCAACCTTATTTCTTCTTCACTTCTCTATTATTTCTATTATTTTCCATAAGCAGTAATTTTCTACTTTTATTTTGTCCCCTTATTCTTTTTTTAAAATTTAAATTCAACTAGCCAACATATAAGTACATCTTTAGTTTTGATGTAGTGTTCATTGATTCATTAGTTGCATATAGCACCCAGTGCTCATCATATCACATGCCCTCCTTAATGACCATCACCCAGTTACCCTATCTCCCCGATACACCTCCCCTCCAGCAACCCTCAGTTTTTTTCCCAAAGTCAAAAGTCTCTCATGGTTTGTCTCCCTCTCTGATTTCTTCCCATTCAGTTTTCCCTCCCTTCATCTATGATCCTCTGTGCTATTTCTTATATTCCATATATGAGTGAAACCATATGATAATTGTCTTTCTCTGATTGACTTATTTCACTTAGCATAATACCATCGCGTTCCATCCACATTGATGTAAATGGTGGGTATTCATCCTTTCTGATGGCTGAGTAATATTCCATTGTATATATGAACCATATCTTCTTTATCCATTCTTCTGTTGAAGGACATCTTGGCTCCTTGTACAGTTTGGCTATTGTGGACATTGCTGCTATGAACATTGGGGTGCAGGTGCCCCTTCTTTTCACTACATCTGTATCTTTGGGGTGAATGCCCAGTAGTGCAGTTGCTTGGTCATAGGGTAGCTATATTTTTAACTTCTTTAGGAACCTCCATACTGTTTTCCAGAGTGGCTTTACCAGTTCACATTCCCACCAACAGTGTAAGAGGGTTCCCCTTTCTCCACATCCTCGCCAACATTTGTTATTTCCTGTCTTGTTCATTTTAGCCATTCTAACTGTTATAAGGTGGTATCTCATTGTGGTTTTGATTTGTATTTCCCTTGTCCCCTTATTCTTGATTCTCTGTTCTCTAGTCCAAATTTGTATTTAAGAAAGTCTAAATAGTAATATTCCCTCAGTGTGTGGCACCACTCAATTTCACTATAGCCTGCCCACCATTTAACATTTACCCTCTCTCTCATTCTTTGATTAGTTTTAATTTCCTAATAAAGATTTATAAAGCAGTTGTGCTGCAATAAATGTAAATTTACAGCATCAACAAAATTAGTATTTTTCTCCTGTTCTCAGGAAGTTTATAGAATTGCATAAACCAATATCATTTTTATTCTTAAAAACTCAGATTTGCACACTGAATGAATTCAAGAAAAATGGTCACAATCCTTAAATTACAATAATCAGATTGGTAATCTGATACAGAATTACCTGCAGGCAACCAAAGTTGGCAGGTGCAGCTCATTGGCACACTCAGTGGAGGAAGCGAGCTGTAGAAACAGGAGTCCTGCTTCTTGAATTCTAGTCTATTTACGTAAGATAACATCTAAGAAGTTCAGGATTTGGACTGCTCCTAGACTGGAGAATGTTTTCAAATACACATGCTGATGGGAATGTAGTCTTGCTTTTTTTCCATTTAGGTTTTCTATATTTTTCTTGAGTTTCTTTGTTTGAATCTTTTTATGGGGTTTGCTTGAAAACACCACAGGAAAATTATTTGCTGGCACAGAATTAGATGAGATTACATCTCTGTTTCTAATACATATAATGAGATAAGAGTACCATCACTCTTGTCATGTGGGACAGAGAAAAATGTGAACAAGATATATCTGTAAATAAAGATAACATAATATGTATAAGGAATATGACCCCTCCAGTACAGCAATAGGCTTGTACTCATCCTTAGTCTACCCTCCACCTCCAGCCTCACATTCCCCGCAGATGCATGCAGGGGCATGCATGAGTGCACACACTCACAGACACACCTGCCCCAAGCTTAGTATCAACGCCTGTCAGAAAACAGACACTTAATACTTACTTGAATGAATGGATAAGGAAATTAATTTAAAACAGTGCTTGGTTTCAATTAATACAAACCAATCAGTTGGCAGAATGAGCGAAAAACCAACAGGTTGGAATCTGCTTTTTAAGTAGATCTAACTCAGAATCAACAGGTCTGGCTGAAAATATTTTACCTACTAGGTATGACTACAGTATAGAGCCATTTCATTTTTCTTTCAAACTCTGATAATTACCTTTCTCTGGTGTCTTTTACATTTTATCATTGACCTTCCTCGCTTTGCCATCCCACCCCCACGGACACTGCCTCACCATCCTAGAGTACCTCCCATTGAATAAAACCTGAAAGTGTACACTGAAAGGTAATAAAATATTGCTTTGTTGATTAAAAATGTACTTAATTCATGCATCAAATAACTATATGTCATTCTGTTGTTATTAACCCTTATTAATTATAGGTTTATTGGACGTTAAAACAAATAATCATAAATAGGGAGTTTTATTAGAGGAATTTATGCTTACCATAAAAAAAGGCAAGATTAGCAGTAAATACAGGATACACTTTTTCTCCATCACTGAACCCAAAATGAAATATGCTATACAATATAAATCAAACTGCAGAGAAAATGAAATAAATATAAGTAATCAATATTTATGAAATATAGATGGTACTCAATGGTAAATTTTTTAAAAGTATACAATAATTTTGCTTTAAGGATTTGATTAATAGTTTTACATATTGCAAATGTTAAGAACATTGGATGCTTGGGTGGTTCAGTCAGTTAAGCATCTGCCTTTGGCTCAGGTCTCAGGTCATGATCCCAGGGTCCTGGGATCCAGCCTCTCAGCGGGTGTCTGCTTCTCCCTCTCCCTTTGCCCCTCCCCCTGCTTGTGCTCTCTCTCTCTCTCTCAAATAAATAAATAAAATCTTAAAAAAAAATCTTAAGAGCATTATGGCTTAAAGTACTAAAGAGCCTAAATACATGTTAGTCTTACAAACAGGAAAGCTTCTTACATATATTTTTTTAAGTAATAAGAAAACATCTTGCTTTCTTTGCCTTTACCAAAATTGGAATAAAATGATTAAAGTATCAAAATAAAGAGCTTCACAAGAACATCCAAGCACAAATTTTGATAGTGTATTTTCCTATAAAGCTCACCTTCATTTCCTATAAACATGAATCTCATTTTTAATTTTCTGACTCTTCAATAATTTAAGGGGGAAAATTGTTCTCGGGCCAATTTCTTGAGAGTCAACAACCATATGTCATAAAAATTGCCTTATAATTTAATAGAAATTCATCATTTAATCAGGAAATAAGAGATTCCCTAAGTCATCTGTTATTAAAATAAGGTTACAGGAAATGGACAATACCACATAAAGTATTTCTGTTAAATATTTCTGAAGGTAAATACAATTCTGAGCTAATTAAAATGGCCTCTAAAACAATGTCCCTAACTTCTTAATTCTTAGAGACAAACATTGCTGGACTGGCTTACTCACTATAAGGCCCATGAGCAACCTACTCTGACAGTACTTTTATGAGATATAAATTATCATGGTATAGTCATAATGTATTTATTTAACTGAATGTGTAAGAAGTATTTTTCAAGGCAAGGGAGATTTTAAAAATCCGATCAATAGATATTTGCCAGAAAACTATGAACTTAGATTTAACTTTGTTAAGAAAGTTGTCATGATTTTTATTATAGTGCCAATATTAGGGCCAAAGAATTATAAAAGCCATTTCCACATATTATACTTATTATTTTTATTATCACATGCAACGAGAGCACACCAATTTCTAGAACATAGAATCTATATCATTGCTTGCCCTCACCAATGACTCACCCAGACACAGCTTTTCTTTTTAACTGTAGCAATCTTCCAAATAATGTTTTCTCTTCTATCAGCTATACTGAGTTTTTATTATTAGTTGATCTAAAAAAATATATAACCAAAAAATCAGGAGGCATTGTATTAATTTTAGATATTAAAAAACATGTAACAGAATGAAAACAATGAATCAGAGTTTTTGTAATTTAGTAATTAATGCATTGATATTTTAGTTTTTATTACATTTTACCATGAGAAAATCTAATTTTCCAATACTTACATACACAATTGTCTCCAGACTCAAATCACATTTTCCCTTGGATCATATTGGATGTTGTCTTGAAGAATTTCTTAAATCCAAGGGTCATGACCTGAAATATTGATTGAGGTAATAATTTAATGTTATTTCAATGAGCCAACAAAATTTCCATGATAAATTGAAATTTTCAAAGAAAATACCACTATTAAAATATTTTTATTAAGCTATTCCAATCTTTAAAAATCTCTTTTGCTTATAATATACTTGAATTTTTTCACAAATATTTGTTGTTTTCCATTATTTGGAGAAACTTAAATTAATTTCCATTCATCCAAGTAGTAGTTAAGATATTGAAATTTTAAACTACAGTTTAATTTTCCTTTGAATGACTTTCTTTAATAATGTCTTGGAGTATGTTAATAGTCTTAGTTTACATATATCCATTCTCAAAGCCAGAAACCATATCTGATTGATCCATGTATCTTTGGTGACTGGCAGTTAACTTACATTGGCTGTATAAATGAATGAGTAAATGAATGAAAAAAATAAACCAATAAACTACTTTAGGATTTTAAACTTACAATCAAGAAAAAATAATCATAACTATTAAATAACTGCCCTTTCTTCTATTTGAAGGCTTTGATAGTGTATACTGACAATGAAAATTGGAAAAGAAAAGTTCTTATACCAGCAATTTTACTTTCTTAAAAAAATAATGTCCTGAAAAATATTTATTTTTCAAGTTTTGTGTTGTTTGGGTATTGAATAAACAATAGTTTACTGACTTTGGAAGTCTTTATAAAGGTTAAGCCAAACTTAAAGAATTGGTAGTTCACATTTCTCTGTATAAATACACAAATAAGAATGTAAAGAAATATTATTCTATTTGGAAATCAGATAGGTTTTTTTTATGAAACAATGCTTTGATGATTTACACATGAGTCAGGATTAAACTAACTATAATATGTACCTGGGATCAAAAACTGAAGGGAAAAGTCCTTCAAAAACATGTCTTGAGTTTTACCAAACCCAGTATATTTGAAAAACATTTCACCCAACACTAGCAGTTATTTGTGTTGCTTATCTAATCAGAGGCTTTAAAATCAGAGTTCCAAAAAGTATGTTAGTGAAATACCTTTTAGTGTTTACTAGGTTATCCTGGCACTTGTAATTTAAGAAGACTTTATCCATTTCACGAAATATTTACCAATGCAAATAATTCCACTTTTATAACTTCCTTCTTTACCCTATTCCTTAGTGATCTGGAAAATGTGTTACTAGTAACAAGGTTGTTTTTTGCACTGTGTAAACTTGTAGCACTCCCAATCAAGGGGCGGGTCTATAGCCCTGGTTTTATCAAGGATGCAGCGGCAAGTTTGGGTGGCAGTTTTTCAAACACGTGGTGGACACCTGTACTCTCCATGAAGTCTAACAATGACCATTTCAGGTGGTGATCTAAGTCATTTGAGTCATCCACCTGGAAAAGGACCTATCAAATTTTCTTGCCAGCAGACATGTGTGGTGAGTGGTAGGTAGGTAGGAATCGCCACTTTCACCGAATGTTCTCAAGTTCAATAATGGAGGGCTCATGACTGGGCATGTAGATAACACCACTGAAGACATATCTGAAGGTCACTTTAGACTGACTTGGTAGATGTAATGGCATGATTGTTATCAGAGGTAGGTTTAAGTGTATTCCTCAGTTTAGCTCAGTGGTTCTTTGCATGCTCCCTCTAATATGTTCATTCAGCAAGTGGTTCTCTTTTCTATATTTAGCTTATTCCAAATTTATCTTTGCTAAAATACATTTGATATTAACTGACTAAAGCTGTTAGGCAAATCATTGTAAATCTGTTTCAGATCTTGTTAAATTATTTACTGACAAATGAGTTGCATGGTGCCTTGTGAGATACAGTAGTTTCCATAATTCTAAAGAGAGATAAAATATGCAATGAAGGGTCAAGTTAAATGACTAAATCTGCCAGTGGGTTTTTCCGAGTGTCCTTAGGTTTGTTTAGTAGGAAAAGGGCTTATTCAAAACTAAGAAAGCTCTAATTTAAACTCTTAAGTGAGTTTGTAATCATAATGGTACTAATAGTAGTTACTGGCATTTTCTCTAACTGCTAGCCTCATGGATCCTATCAGTACTGTTTTATTTTCACTTTTCAAAATTATACAAAGTGGAAGATTTGGTTCTACTACTAGAAACAAAATAATTTTCTTTACTGTACACATGGAATAAAAAAAGTAGTCTATTTCTAAATAGTCTTCATTCTTCTTGTCCAAACAATCACCAACATAAAGTAAAAATGATTTATTTCATCACAGAAAGAACTTTGAAGATGAAGAATGTTGTAAAACCTCAAAGAACTTTGGAAATATAGCTTCCTAGTCACTTAGGACTTTATGTAATCTCATTCTGGTTTCATTTCCTAAAATTACCATTGATCTCTACCACAAAACACTTTTCATAGAGCTACATTTCCAAGTCCAAAACTTTTAACCAATCTTTTTTGCTTTCTTCAGTGTAAAAGCATGATTTATTCTGCATTAAAAAATTATAAATCAGTGTGACCTAATCAATACTAAGTAATCAGAACACAAAAACCTAAATCCTGTAAATGCATAGCAGTGCCTTGCAAACTTGCTTCTTATTTTCTCAAAATTTTATTATTCCTATACACACTTTTCATTAATGTGGTTTTTTTTTTTATAACAGTTCTTAGTTTTAGTTGAGTTACCTAACCCTGATACTAAAAGTATATGTTTGTGCCAAGATTAAGAAAAAAAATAAAACTTTTAACTTCTACTCCTCCATTTCCAAAATATCTTGGATTTCTATGGGCCCTGTGCCATATTCTCTTCTCCCCTTACTTATCCAGTCACTATAAAGTGGGCTAACAGAAGCATTTCCCATACATACCTCATTTACCATGAAGTGTCCTGAACCTTTGTATGAGCAAAGTGAGGATTTTCTATTTAGTACATGCCTTTCCCTTGTGGCAAATTCAACATGCTACATTTCTTTTTTTGTAATTTGAATTCAGTTAATTAACATATAATGTATCACCCAGTGACCCCATCCCCTCCAACAACCCTCAGTTTGTTTCCTATGATTAAGAGTCTCTTATGGTTTGTCTCATGCTACATTTCTCAATCAAAATAGGGAATAAGCACTCTTCTCCAAACCCAGTTTTTCACACTAGGATGGCAAATGGAAACTTCTTTCTGTCATTCTACACTGTATAGAAGAGATTGTGCCACTGAGTAAAAATGTCAAAGTACAAGATCCCGGTTACCTCTTATTTTCTCCTCACTGCTTTTTTTTTTTTTTTTTTTCAAAATCCTAAGTCTTTCTGCTAGAATTATTCTTGCAAATTACTGTCTTTACTTCCAATAAAATCTTTAAGAAATACATGCCAGGTGGGGTGCCTAGGTGGTTCAGTCAGTTGGGTGTCTGCTTTCGGCTCAGGTTATGAGCCCAGGGTCCTGGGATTGAGCCCCACATTGGGCTTTCTGCCCAGCGGGGAGTCTGCTTCTCCCTCTCCCTCTGCCCCTCACCTCCCCACTCGTTCTCTCTCAAATAAATAAATAAAATCTTAAAAAAAAAATACATACCAGGTTAAGGTTTTAACTCCCTACCCCCATACTGGCCTGGAATGTCCTTAACACTTTTAATACATGAAGCAGTAAAAAAAATTAAAATATAAGGACCTCTTCTTCCTAAATATCTGTTACTGATGTAAGAAACTCAAATATAAGTTTTTTTTTTTTTAAATAACATCACTTGGGGCTTCCATAGTTTTTTAGACTATTGAATGAACAGGTACCAAATCTCTGATGTGGCATAAACCAGTGTTCCTCAAATTGTGGGTTCATGGATCACTGGCTTCGGAATCACTACTAGAACTTGCTGAACATGTTAGAATGTCTAGGCTCCACCACAGACCCTCTGAATCATAATCTTTGGGAGAAGAACTGGGAATCTGACTTCAAGGAAATTCTTGGCCTATTAAATTTTGTGAAACACGACATAAATACAACAGCCTAACTGGACCATGCTGAAACCTGGACACACTTCTTCTGTCTCTAGGTACTGCCAGACTATTTTATTTTATACTTTTAAAGATTTATTTATTTATTTGAGAGAGGTGGGGAGGGGCAGAGGGAGAGGGAGAGAGAGAATCCTTAAGCAGACTCCCGGCTGAATGCAGAGCCTGAACACAGGGCTAGATCCCAGGACCTTGATGTGAAATCAGAAGCTGGTTGCTTAACCGACTGAGCCAGCCAGTGCCCCTTGCCAGACTATTTTAAAAATAACAACTAAGGGGTAACCTGGCTGGCTCAGTCAGAGGAGCCTGTGACTCTTGATCTCGAAGTCATAAGTTCAAGCCCCATGGGGCGCCTGGGTGGCTCAGTCTGTTAAGCGGCTGCCTTCAGCTTAGGTCCTGATCCCTCTAATCGAGCCCTGCATCGGGCTCCCTGCTCAGCAGAGAGCCTGTTTCTCCCTCTCCCTCTGCCTGCCTCTCTGCCTACTTGTGCTCTCTCTCTATCTCTCTGTCAAATAAATAAAATCTTTAAAAAAAAAAAAGTAAGTTCAAGCCCCACGTTGGAAGTAGAGCTTACTTCAAAAAAAAATAGATAAATAATGATGACTATCAAGTATAAATCAAGCAAAATATTCTACCGTGTTCCCAGGCACAAGAAATGTCTCAGAACTCCCAGAGCAAATTATTCAAATATCTATTTTAAAATGCATCCTGTAGGGCGCCTGGGTGGCTCAGTTGGTTAAGCGACTGCCTTCGGCTCAGGTCATGATCCTGGAGTCCCGGGATCGAGTCCCACATCGGGCTCCCTGCTCGGCAGGGAGTCTGCTTCTCCCTCTGACCCTCCTCCCTCTCGTGCTCTCTGTCTCTCATTCTCTCTCTCGCAAATAAATAAAAATCTTTAAAAAAAAATGCATCCTGTAATGTTGTAATTATTTTTGTGTGTGTCTGTTTATGCCACTAGATTGTGAGCACAGTAAAAATAGGACATGCATGGTATCTACCTCTATAACTCCAAACCCTAGGCATAAAGAGAATAAATAGAAAGTGTGTTTTGAATGGATTACTTACAAAATGAATTTAATTAAGTTGAAGAAACTGGTGTTTGAGGGTGCTCTTAGCCCTATGAAGCACATTATAATTTCTGACACCTTAAAAAAAAAATCATTGACTGGATTCTACTCTAGGAAATTTGGATTCAGTTTATCATTTGGGGCCTAGGGATAAGCATTTTTTCCAAGTTTCTAAGGTGGAATAATAAGCCCCCAAGTATTTCCATGCCCTAATCCCCAGAATCTGTCATTTCAAGATTATGGACCTTAAAATAGGAAGAGTATCCTAGATTACTGTGAAGTATTCTGGTAGGCTAAACTAATCATTTGAGCCCTTCAAAGTAGAAGAGGAAGGTTGAATAGTCAGCCACAGAGATGCAACAGAAGAAAAGGAAGCAGAAGAGATACGGCACAGTTGACAGCTTTATGAGGGAGCCCACGTACAAGGACTGGAAAGAAGCCTCTAGGAGATAAAGGTGGCTCTCAAATTAATAGCCAGCAAGGAAATGGGGACCCCAGCTCTACAATCTCAAGGAATTGAATTCTGCCAACAACCTGAATGAATCAGGAAGTAGATCTCTCCCAGAGCCTCCAGGACAGAATTCCTTGATTTTGGCCTTGTAAGACTTGAAATAGAGAAACTAGCCAAGCCCACAGGACTCCTGACCCATAGAGCTGTGACACAATAAATGTGTGTTTTTTTTGAAGCTACTACATTTGTGGCAATTTGTTACAGCCGTAATAGAAAATTAACTGCAAATCTTCACCTGATCAAAAATTACATTTTCCCATCAAATATAAGTGGTAACTTTTGGCTTCACAACTGGCCAGTCATTCCTCCTAACTTTAGAACACATGTATCATAGTGCAAGGCAAACGCATTAGCTGAATTTCTTCCAGATGTTCCTAAATTGTTAGGTGATTTTAAGAAAATCATTTCAACTCTTCTGCTTGGCTTACCCAACTAGAAAAATGCGCACTTAATCTTTAGCTCCCTTTTCTATATTGCAGACTTATTGAAAGATATGTGCTGGAGTCAGAGAGGCATAGCTTCAAACTCCAGTTCTTACAACACTTAAACTCACTATTTCCTGACAAGGGAAGGAGTACACAAATAGTGGCTTGATCAATGTCACTTAGAATTTTTATCATAATTAATCTTGTCAGGTTCTTTTAAGTGTTAAATTACATGATAGATATAAAGAACTTATAATAAACACCCAATAAACATTAGCTATTGCTATTATCTTTATTGTTCTATAATTTTAATTAGTTATGGCAATGTTAATCTCACATCTCATGTCTCATACCTATCTTAGTGACTTGGCCAAGGGCATACAGATGCTTAGGCTGACCCTAAGCTAAGAACTCGGATTCTCCAACTCTAAATCTGAAGCCCTTTGCCCAAACTATACTGACTCAGAGAATTGAGCCATTTTTTTGGGTAATTAGGACTTAGAAAGTGGTGCAGGATACATTTCTGTTTTGCTTATTCAGTTATTTTCTTAACCATCCAATTTTGACATTTCATTTCACTTTCATTTATCAAACACATTTTTATTTTTTCTCACGCAATTTCTTCTTTTGATTCCTTTTCTTAGTAAAGTCAGGATATTTTACTTTTTTTAAACTTACATTAGTAAGTTTCACAACTCAAGACTTGCCATTCTGGTAAGGTACCAAGATAAAAACCACATGCATTTTAATTTAAGAAATACTTCTGGAAACTCAATTAGTCATCTTACCCTATTTATTGAGCATCTACTTTCACCTAATTGTGTAGGGAGATAGAAGTGAATATAAGTTAAGATTCCTCAACAAAAATATTTATCAAGTTAGAGAACAGTAATCTTATTTTAGTGGTTTAGTTCATTACTTTTAAACAGAGTCCATAGGACTCATTCATAAGGTTCTAAAGAGGGATGATTTCACCAACATTTAAGATAGGAAGTTAGTCCTGGTGCTCAGTCAATATGTTGTCATTCAGTGAGCTTGAGCAAGTTACATACCTTCCCAGGTATCTCATTTGTAAAATGAAAGAGTAGAATAAGATTATTTAAGCCTTGGGTAAGTGTTCAAAATTTATGTAAAAGGCAGGATTAACAGTTTTGTTCAAACTAACTCAAATCCAAAATATCCTTGAAACCAAGCCTCTCTGACACAGTTTTTTCTGGTTCAGGAAGACTTTCCCTAGGTTTCTTCCTTCTAATTGCCCAAAGGAGTTTGAGTTTGAATCTAAGACAGTGGAACGTAGACCCATGATTTTTTCTTTTGCTACATGAGAATTCAGGGAAAATGTATCTAGATCAAAAGAAATCACATCTTGATTTTACCTCTTCATATACTGCCTCTTTTTAGAGCTATTCTTACTTTTGAAAAGCTGTTTGGGGTAAGTCTAGTTCTCTCTTCTCCACTGTAGAAAAATGAAATTAGAAAAGCAAACATATTTCTTCATAAGCCCCCTTGCCAGACATCTTCAGAATGGGATCTGATTAATTCATCTAAGCCAAGGTATACTTATTGTCATCAATAAGCCTAAATGCTCCTGGGACTGGAAGCCAACAATTTATGAATTTGGGATACATTGGGTTTTTATCTCTTTTGCACTTAACAAGAAATTACATAGGTAAAAAATTTTAAATTATACAGCTCAGAAATTACAGGACATGTTAAGGAATGATTCAACAATGCATAAACTCAACAAGGTAATCAATGAAATAGCAAGAAAGATTATTACATTTAATTCATCAAAATCTTATGAATGACCTAGTATATAAAAGCACTCTAATAGCCAATTTTAAAAAGTCAATAAAAACCTCCAGAAAGTATTTTATTTTGAAGACACATCAGAGTTTAACTATAACTAAATTCCACGTGCTAAGAAAATAAATATTATAAATATTGCCCTACTGAACAATGATACAATTTTCCCTTTTCTAGGGAGATTATAAAATGAATAAAGTAACATCCACCTGATATTTAATAACTAGCCCAATAGAGGGACATCCGTGATAAGTAGAGGCAGGAGTTGTACTGGTTACAAATTCTGATTTGAAAACCCAACTCAACCTCATACTTCCAAGTTAAACAACTTCTGTAAGAATAGCTTTCTCATTTGCAAAATAGCTCCTACACTAAAAGGCTATTGTGAAGATAAAATGAGATAATGTACATAGACTTTTTAGAACTCAGTAAAGTTAGCTATTATTGTTATTACTGTTATTTTTATTATATCACATTAAAATTTTTAGAAACATAAACAAGATTATACATGATTTTAAATTATTTGCCACAATTTCTATAGCATTATAAATGAAAATTTACCCTATATTTCAAGGGGTGGTCATATGCATTGTGAGTTTATCTTCTTTAGAAATAATGTGTTTGGTTTTTATTCTGTCATTTAAGCCAGTTATGAAAATATCAAATAAAGTGAATGGTAACAAGTATATTCCCAAATCAGATGTCCATTTAATTAACATAATTGCATATTTCCTAATATTGAACTTATATAAACTAAAGCTCTAGCAAATTGTTTGTATACATTGTAATCAGATAGTCACATCTTAAAGAATATAACATGCTAATCCAATTAAAAACAAGATATAAACTCTCCCAAATTTGAGTTTAATTTTAGGTTGACTATAATAGCCTTTACTGATACTGTATTGGTACCAAAAAAAAATATTGACTCTCTGCTTACTTGCTTATCTAATGAACATTCCAGGTTGAATAGCTGTATAGCCATTAAAGACAGATAAAATTGTGATTAAATTTGGGACTTCATTTTACACTCTGAAGTATGTACTCATGGGAATAATTTTCCCATTGTGGGCATGATTAGCCATTTTCCGGTGATTTTGGTCACCTTCTTTTTATTTGAAAGAGGCAAGTGGCCAAATCTCAGCCCAATTAGTAAAAGGTGGGAGGGAGACTGAAAAAAATGCTTTGTACTTGATGGAAACACTCTCCCTCCAGAGATCTAATATGGAAAGAATTGCTTGCTCAACGAGCATAGAAACAAAACATATCTTTCCAGCTCTTTGGACTAAGAGCTTTACACCTATTTCCCTTTCACAAAGTCAAGAGTCAAATTCTATGTGAAAACATGTTTTCTCCAAAGGCAATAAAATCAGAAAACATATAATTCCCTGGAATTTTAATTTAACATAATAGCTCATCATCAATACTGTATTTCTGTTATTTGGGGCTTTCAATTTTTCTAAAAAAATCAAATTTATACAGTACCTCCTAGCATATCTCAGCATTTGGGAAGCTGATGATACTGTTGATCCAGCACAATTTTCCTTTTTCCCTGATAAAATGAACTCCTCTTTCCAGCAGAGAATCTGTCCCCTCTGGTTCAAGTGAGTCTGTCCTCTTACAGAGGTAGGAAGTCACTAAAATCTGGTCAGATTAGCATAATCTTCTGATTTTGATTTGTTTAGGCATGGAAACATGGTCAAGCTACATCATTAGTGTTCTCCCTAGGACTTCTCTATTAGTGTTATCAGGGAAGGTTTTCTCTTTCGGGGGGTTGCAAAGCAAGTAGGAGAAGGTATATCCTAATGCATCCTGCTTACCGTATGGAAAAAAAAATTTTTAAATATGAAGTCAATCAGCTGAGAGCTAGGTGGAGATTGGTGGAGAATCCAATGACATTATTAGAGCCTTTGAATCTCGCCACATCCAAAATAAGCTATAATAATGGACTTCCTCACCAATGTAGCCAGTAAGTTATATTTTATGCCTAAACAGGATTGATTTGGAATTTTGTCTCCAAATATTTGCAACCAAAACATTTCTAACATTTTTAGAAATGCTGGTGGAGTGGAATGATTAATAAGAAGGTTCCATTTTGCATTTTGCCTAGCTTACAGAGCCTGAATGTTTTCAGGTTAGTGACTTTGCTAGGCCTTAGTTTCCTGACCTGTAAAATAAGATGACTTAAAGCTCTTCTCCATTTTGTAATCTAAATATCTACAGATTATTTTCCTTTTCACCAATTTTTTTTTTAAATCTGAAATAGACTTGGAAGTATATGTTCTTGGATAGTCCACAGCTAGTATGTGCCTATAGCAAGATATTTATAGCTTGCTCAAAAAATAATGGGACACCTGGGTGGCTCAGTCAGTTAAGTGTCTGACTTCAGCTCAGGTCCTGATCCCAGGGTCCTGGGATCGAGTCCCACATCAGGCTCCTAGCTCAGCAAGGAGCCTGCTTCTCCCTCAGCCTGCCACTCCCCCTGCTTGTGCTCTCACTCACTCTCTGACAAATAAATAAATAAAATCTTTATTAAGAATAAAAAATAAATGCAACTCTTACATGAAAATGTATGAATAAATTTTTGTGACCTTGGGTTATGCAATGTGTTTTTAGATATGATACCAAAAGCACAAGTAACAAAGAAATAGATGTTGGACTACATCAATATTAGAAACTTTTGTGATATAAATGGTACCATCAAAAAAATGAAGAGGCAAATCACAGATTAGGAGAAAATATTTTAAAGTCACATATTTTGGGCGCCTGGGTGGCTCAGTTGGTTAAGCGACTGCCTTCGGCTCAGGTCATGATCCTGGAGTCCCGGGATCGAGTCCCACATCAGGCTCTTTGCTCGGCGGGGAGTCTGCTTCTCCCTCTGCCTTGCCCCCCTCTCATGCTCTCTCTCTCTAATAAATAAATAAATAAATCTTAAAAGTCACATATTTGATAAAGGACTAATGTCTAGAATATACAAATAACTTTTATTATTCAATAATAAAAAGATGAACAACCCAATTAAAAAATGGGCAAAGGATCTGAATGGACATTTCTCTACATAAGACATACAAATGACCAACAAGTATGTGAAAAAACACGTTCAACATCATCAGTTATAGGGAAGTGCAATTCAAAACCACAATGATACCATTTCATACCCACTAGGGTAGCTATGATAAAAAGGTGACAATTATAAGTATAGGAAAGATGTGGAGAAATTGTAACTTTTACATTGTTGGTGGGATTGTAAAATGATGTAGCCACTTTGGAAAATAGTTTAACAGTTCTTCAAAATGTTAAACATAGAATTACCATATATGTATATATATATCTGACAGAAATGAAAACATATGTCCAAAAAAAACTTGTACATGAATATTCATAGCAGTATTATTTTTAATAGCTGAAAAGTGGTAACAACTCAAATATCCATCAAAAAAATGTGATATATCCATACTATAGAATATTATTTGGCAATAAAAAGAAAGGAGTAGTAATACAACGTGGATAAACCTTGTAGACATTACACTAAGTAAACAAAGCCAATCACAAAAGACACATATTGTATGATTCTATTTATATGAAATGTCCAGCATAGGCAAATTTATAGAGGCAGAGACCAGATTAGTGGTTTCATGGGGCTGAGGGAGAGTGATGATGGGGACTGATTGCTAATGAGTACAGGAATCCTTTCTAGGGTGATAAAAATGTTCTAAAATTAAATTGTGATGATAGTTGCACAATCCTGTGAGTATACTAAAATCATTGAACTATACACTAAATCAGCAGATTATCTAGCATGTGATTTGTAAGTTAATAAAGCTGTTTTTTAAAAAGTAAATGCAAGAAAAAAGGTATGTGTATATAAGGGAAGATTTGTGCTGAGCAGAACATCTAGTTTCCTCTCTCTCCTTTGTCAAGAGATAATATTCACACTGTAAAACAAAACACAATGAACAAAAACCTGCCTAATTTACAGTGTATCCCATGGATGTAAACTCTGAATTGTTCCTTCGATTTGATGCATCAACTCTATTTTACATGTTTAGAACTGTTTTATTTGTAAGGAAAAGTACATTCTCCTTGAAATTTGCTTTTCAGCTCATACACAAAAATATTATATTTCCTTTGAGATAAAAATTTTAGTTTATAAAAAATAACCATTATACATAATTGAGGCAAAAGCTATTGTGATAAACTTAGAAAATATTCCTTAGGTTTAAAGAATTTATAATTGTTATCTCTTTTCTCCTGTCAGTAATTTCTTTTCTTTACATTTCTACAGTCTTATTTTATTTTTCTTACAGGGGTGGAAAACTGACAATTTATGTACAAAAAAAAAATTGTAGATATTTGTATTCCACTTGTGACATATTTAAATTGTATTATTATAAACAATAACAAAGAAACAAGAAATGGGAGTATTAGCAGGAAAAATTAAGGAACTTTAGTACATTCTTAGAAATTAACCCAAGTTAAAAAGCTTACATCCCAACTATTTTCCTTCTATGAAGTTATTACTAGGCAAAAGAAAAGTGAAAGAAGGATGGAAAAGAGAGAGGGAGGAAGGAAAGGAGAAGGTAGAGGTAGGGAGGAAAGAGAAAGCTCAATGGGTGTGTCTCAGGTAAATTCACACTTTATTTAAAATTAACCACATTTTTCCATTATTTTTGTAAAGAAGCAAACAGTGTTGATAATACTGAAAAAATTTTTTAAAGATTTTGTTTATTTGAGAGAGAGAGAGTGTGTCCGCGTGCAGGAGGCGGGGGAGGGGCAGAAAGAAAGGGAGAAGCCGACTCCCCACTGAGCAGGGAGCCCGACAGGGGGGCTCGATTCCAGGACCCTGTGATTATGACCTGAGCCCAAGGCAGACACTTAACCAACTGAGCCACCCGGGCACCCTGGTAATCCTGAAATTTGTTCCTTTACAGGATCTCTATTTCTTACAACCATTGAACATAGTTTCATCTTCGTATTTTTTAATATATTCATTTATTTATTCATTCATTCAAACATTTATTTAGAACCCAATATATTCCAAAAGCAATGTTAAGTGCTGAGGATCCAGAAATGATACAGTTTTGCTCTTAGAATTGGTTAAAACTTTGTAAGTGAAGAAAGGCATGTACAAATGTGGATAATGAAGTGTTATAGGTAGTCAATAAATATTTTTTAGTGTTTAATCAGAGGGAATGATGCATTTTACATGGGAGTGGTTTATGTGTGAGTGTGTGTGCACGCACACACATGTGGAGAGAGCGAGAGAGACATAGAGAATATGACACTTCAGTGTAGTTTTAAAAAATCAGTAATTTGAAGTGCCAGGTACTTGAAAGACGTAGGTACGTAAGAGATGAGGCTTTCCAGGGAAACAGAGTGGCAAATTAGAGACGGTATTTTCTGTCATATTGAGGAGTTTTTGTTTAATGCTCCAGACTAGAGATTTTCATCAAGAATGCCTGCTCTGACGTGCTGTGGCTGTGATTAGCAGGACTGTGATTAGCAGCGATGAGCTTGAGTCTGGACTCAGTGAGAGGCGCTGATCCATCAGTGATGTCTGCCATGGGCACCATCCTAAGGAATAACATGTATCCCAAAGATTTGCTAACTCCACTACAAATAATAATAATAGTAGTAGTAGTAGTAGAGCACTATGACAAGTTTTTTGTTTTAGAAAGCAGGAGGATTGGGTGCCTGAGTGGCTCAGTTGGTTAAGAGTCTGCCTTCAGCTCAGGTCATGATCTCAGGGTCCTGGGATCAAGTCCCACATCGGGCTCCTTGCTCAGCAGGGAGCCTGCTTCTCCTTCTTCCACTCCCCCTGCTTGTGTTCTCTCTCTCTCTGTGTCTCTCTGTCAAATAAATAAATAAAATCTTAAAAAAAAGAAAGAAAGCAGGAGGATTAATTCAAAGATGGCAACAAGGGTAGTTGTAGAGAGACAAATTAGAATACTGTAGTGACTTTTAAGTAAGTGAAGCAAGAAAATAATCATGAAGGCTAGAATTAAGAAGAATAATAATGGGGACAGAAAGGAATATTTAACAGAGATATTAAAAATATTTAATCTGTGAGAATAGGAGAATTTAGGGAGTATAAGAAACCTAAACAGAGTCCCCCAAATTCTACCATGAGTATCTGAATAAGGTCCAATCACTAATATAGGGGGTACAGCAGAGGAAAAGGGGTGGTAGGAAAATATCTGAGTATAGATCAGACATTTTGAAGAAGAAAGTGTCTGGGAGTTTGTCTAAATGGTTCTGGAAATCTGTTAAGGGAGGGCTTTGAAATGGAAAGTTCACACCCATCATCATATAATAGAATAGTAAACGGTGAAGTTTCATCCAGAAGGACTGTCATAATGGGAAAGGAGTAAACAGTGCATTCTGCGATGTGCATATGAATGGAATGAGAGCACATTTCAAAACATTAGTGTTGAAGGAATTCAGCGTAAGAATGTGTGTTGATAGAGGACAGAGGTAGAGTGTCTAGGGACAAGGAGCTAGAAAAACAAAGGCATAGGTCCAGAATGAGCAAGGATTGTGTGAATGAAGGTAAAGGTGCAGGCCTGGGAGGAAATTGAGATTCTTTGGGGAATTAATGAGTGAAAACCTGGCTATGTCATTTGGACCTTTGCTAGGCACAGAGTCCCATGATGCACTCTATAAACTGCTGTAATTTTGCACATACCAAGCACGGCTTATTTTTAGTTATTTACTCCTGTGACTAAGTCTGGGTTGCAATTTAAAAATAGGTTTTCCAATGCAAAAGCAGTTGCACAGGAAGAAGCTCCTTGCTGAATTAAGCCTCGCTTAAGTGAGAACTGCTGCTTAAGAAGAACGCGTTCCCTGTGAAAAAAGATGGCAAATCCATTTCAGTGAGTCTAACCTTTACGGGGTGCTATTATCAACTCAATTGTATGTTTTTTCCTGTTTCACAAACATGTTCCCAAAAGACTTTTAAAATAGCTTTCTTTCCTGCTAAATTGTTGTGTCAAGCACTTTTTCTGAATCTCAGCCTTCACTGGACCAGGATGTGTTAAAGAAAAAAATGCCCTGTCACGCTTGACATGGTGTAGGAGGGCTTAACAACAATAGTAAAACATTTTCTTAACCTGACTGCCCCCTCTCTCACTGCATCTTAAGACAATGTATTTTCATGAAAATGCAAAATCCCTGAAGAAACAAGAGATGATTTCCCGAAAACTCAAGTATAAAATCTGTCCACTAAACTAGGATTTTTTCCTAATAAAGAGAAAAAAATCACTATAGAGAATTAATGTTTTTTTTTAATAAAAGTTAAGATAACCTAAAATAAAACCGATTCATCATATGGAATGGTTCCCTAGGTACCTCAAAGTTGTTCTTTTATTTTTTTTTCTTTTTTTGGAGGAAAAGAAAAGATCCACAACATTCTGAGGTCTGACTTGGTCACTTCAAATGAATCTCATGCATTGTTGGGGCCAGTTTCTCAAATTGCAACTTGGGTGGTAGTACTACATGTGTTTGTCTTCCTAGTAAGGAGTGTTTCCCCACCAGAAGTCTTTCTGAGCAGTAATAATCCTGGAAATCTCAGGGGAAATAAAAGAAGGTGATGACGAAAGTCAGTGAAAGATAAAAGTCCAACAGCCATCTTGATAGAGGCTATGGCTGGAAAACTCACATGTGCCCTTCTGGGGCAAGAGTCAGTCCACCTAGCTTTTGGCAGCAGATAACAACAATTAAAAAAAAACAAAACAAAACTAGGGACTTGAATTGGGAAAAAAAAGAAAGACAGGAAAACGGTAGAAAGTAAGATGCAGGGCAGGGAGCACAGCTTTTTGCATCTCTGGTTTTGGATACTAGCTGTCATATATAGTAACTGGGAATCTAAGCAGAAATTTAACCTGCAAACTCTCCCTGGGTTTCTTTCTTTCTTTTTTTTTTAAGATTTTATTTATTTAAGAGAGAGAGAGCACAAGCAGGGAGAGGGAGAAGCTGGCTTCCCGCTGAGCAGGGAGCCTGATGCGGAGCTCAATCCCAGGACCCCGAGATCATGACCTGAGCTGAAGGCAGACTCTTAACCAACTGAGCCAGCCAGGCGTCCCCCTCCCTGGGTTTCTTTAGCATGATACAATGTCTCTTAAATACATACATAATCACCTATCACATTCTGGGACATGACAAGTGCTTAAGAAGTAATCTCTCTCCCCTGCAGCAGAGAGGGAATGCCTTGGTTTGCTTTAATTGGTCACAGTGACAAGATTTGTAATTTTAAGTAAAATTATATATGGATATTTAACAAAGCCAACTCTTAGCTTTCTTTACAGAAGGGCTTTATCAGCCATCATAGGCATGGGATTACCATATTCCAGGGAGTGTGGACAAAAGGCATTGTTTCCAAAAGCACTTGTCTTCTTATCAAAACTACTTCACTCAGTACATAACACTGCTGACCATTGCTCTGTTAGGAAGGGCCTTTTCCTATATATGTTAGGACTTTCCTCTAAAAATGGTAATAAACACCTTAGGTTAAATCTCTCACATCGTTTCTTTAGATCCCCAGGACAACACTATTGAAGTGAAGTCTTTTATGCTTTTTCACAAACACATACCCTAAGAAGACTTGTTTTGCATTATCAACTGTTGGGTTTTATTTAAGCAAATAAAATCAATTCCTGGATGAAGAAACAAATGAAACTGAAGGTACCAGAGGCATCACCTAGAAATAGCAGGGGGTAATTAGTTGGAGATAAAATTGTGCACGTGTAAATGATTCAAGGAGAAAGAAAGCAAAGCCTGCAGCAGCTCTTGATTAAGCTTATTTTGTTGTCCAAAATAATCAAAACATAATAATATACACACAAAACACTTAAAATAATTAAGTTAATAATTTGTTATTAATGAAATAAAATTTACTGTTCTGTGTTTTAAAACATAATGTAGTCTTTTAATATAAAATAGTGCCAATATGGGGTTGTGATGCAGTTGGGCTTTATCACTTCATTCTTATTGCCAAAGCTTGATTCTGGACCACCCACACCATCCCAAGGAAAAAAAAAGTTGATATGTCTGTGTGTGGCAAAGAAATGATAAAAACAAAATGATTTTTAAACTAAAAAATACCTTCTTCTGTAAAATTGCATATATTTTGATTTAGTTCTTAGTATTTTATAAAAATTACTTGTAAGAAGACATGTGCTTTTAAAAATTGGGAATAAATTCTCTAACTAGTAAAGATGTACAGAATATTCAATTTACAAATGAAACTGAAATTTTCTGCTATACATCTTCATCATGAAGAAAATCTTAGGAGGATGCTGCCTCTATATAAGAGAGGGTCCCAGTTGGTAAGAAAAAAAGAGGAAGTATAGGAGAACCTAATATTGTTGGTTGGTTGGTTGGTTGGTTGGTTGGTTGGTTGGTTGGTTGGTTTCTGTGGATTTTTAACTAATCATTGTTTGTAATGCTATGGTTAGTACTTAAAATAAGCAACTGAATATGTCTCTGAAAAAAAAATGTGGTTTAGTCCCCTTCTGCTATGTGTGTGTGTGTGTGTGTGTGTGTGTAAGAGAGATTGAGAGAGAGAAAGAAAGGGAGCTAAAACTAGAAGATAGGACCTGTTTTCCTGTTTTATTTCCTATTTATTTCCTACTCAGGGAAGGAGTGATAGAATCAACGTCCTTAAAAACACATGTTAACTAATCAACTGGAAAATCTTTTAGTCTGATGTAAGAAGGGTAGAATTTTGGAAAAAAATAAACTGTTTTATACAATAAGGCTAATAGTGCTTTATGAAGGATCTCATTACTGTCTTTTCAGGACTTAGTTTTAACTTGACCATCCTTAAGAACTCTGCACTTATTCCAGTAGTCTCCCCTCCCCGCCCACATTGTGCCACCACCACACATGGCTTTGTGGTCCTTTTTTATGCATCCTCTAAATGGCACGTTGTAACACTAGACTTGGTGAGGTCTGATCTTTTATCTTCCCCACTAAATATAAGTGCTATTTGAGGGCATTGCCTTCCTAATCTTTAAGTCTCCAGGGCATTGCCTGGTGTGTAGCATCCTTTACTTAATGAGTAAGTAAATATTACCCATTACCAAATATGTGTCCATAGTTATAAAGATTAACATTGTTTTAATGACTTACAAAACCTGATCACAGTAAAATTCATGTGTATTTAGGAAGCATAAAAGAAAAGTTAAGATGGTTTGTCCCATCCATTTGTTTGTTTGTTTGTTTTTGTATTTTTTTCATAAACATATATGTAGAGCTCGAACCCACAACCTGGAGATCAAGAGTTGCACGCTCTTCTGACTGATAGCCAGGCTCCCGTCCCACCCATTTGTAAAATAAAGACAAACACTATTAAACTAGTCATAAAAGTGTTCTTTCATAATTCTGAAAAAAATTTTAAAAATTGGTAGGTGAATATATTATGGCAATCAAAATGGAGAAGATAGCAACAGTTTCAAATTAACTATTACTTCTAATTCCTAAATAGTGCATATTCAAAAGTTTAGTAGTATATTTTTGCCTGTTAATCCTAGAAATTTGTGACAATATTGACTTTTATATTCTAAGAGAAAAAAAATCCAAATTTAAAAATAAAAGAATGAGAAGTCTTTGGGCATAAGGTGAGGACTGAGGTACAGTGAGATATAAAAATACATTGATTGATATTAAAGCTTTCCTTGGCAATAAGCATATATTTAGATAAAATATAGCTTTAAAAAATTCAAATAGCCTCTAGTTGAATATGAATAAACCCAGGGTTCAAATTTTAACCAAACCTGGGGATCACAGAGGGAAGGGAGTGAGGGCTGGTTCTAGCAACAACTTTGACCTATGGCTTCCTGTGCATGGTGCATTAAGGTTACTAATATTCTCACCTCTATATGTTGTCTTGACTTCTGTTACTAAACAAGCTGTATATAATTTGAGCAAACCCATTTATCTTTGGTGGTCTCAGCTTTGTTTTGTTTTTTTTTTATTTGTAAAATAAGGGTATTGGACTAGATTCTTAAGGTTCTTTTTTGTTCTTTAATTCTGTTGTTCTGAGTGGAAAATACTGTTACTACATTCAAGATATATATATTAATGCAAATACATTAAGTATCAAAGGCCAAACTGGAAAAAAAGGAACTTTTCCCCACTAATTTATTTCAGATATACAGGCACAAAATATTACAGTTTGCAAAATAATGCTATTTTGATATTTATTGATATACTTAGAAAACTTAATTTTGGATTTTGTTTTAGCTATAGGGAGCTTCCCCCCCCCTTTTCTCCTCAAGGCCTTAATTAATAAATGAGTTGTCAACACTCCTAAGAAACACTATTTAGAAATCGGGAATCTAGAAATAAACCCCAAAGATGCCTAATATGATGCTCATAAAATTCTATCATGTGCTGTGTACCTTCCTTTGGAAAAGTTAGGATGATACAGAAGCCCAAAGGCCTACTGCAGAAATAAAGAAATGAATTCACTATAATCTTGGACTGGAGTACTTTGTCCTGTACAAATGAAAATTTAAAAACTCTCCTCTGCACCTAGTTTTATTTTTTTGCTATTTTGATAATCCAGAACAACTTTTGGATTTTATTGTAATTCATCTACAAATTCTCCCATCTCAGAAAAGTTACCAGTAAAATTTTAGTAAAGAAATTAAGTATTTTAATCACTGTATAGTGGATGAAGTGATTATACACCAGTGGTAGCTAAAGAATAACAATAGCTAGACCAAGAAAAAAAGATTAAAAATGCAGTGTTTTCTTTAACATTTTTATGCTAGTCTCTCATTTTCCATGCTCTATACAGTTTATAATTAAAATGTTTCATGGAGATATATAATTTGGTTTTTCCTGAATTCTTTCCTAAAAATTAAGTAGCAATTACAATGTAAAGAGAGTACAAATAAATTAATTCAGATCATATAAAGTGTTTACAATTAATCTTGGTTAAAAGCCTATCCTTCTCCCCTCTTTTTCTTTTTTTTTTAAAGATTATTTATTTATTTATTTATTTGAGAGAGTGAGAGAGAGCAAGCACATGAGAGGGGGGAGGGTCAGAGGGAGAAGCAGACTCCCCGCCGAGCAGGGAGCCCGATGCGGGACTCGATCCAGGGACTCGATCCAGGGACTCGATCCAGGGACTCCAGGATCATGACCTGAGCCGAAGGCAGTCGCTCAACCAACTGAGCCACCCAGGCGCCCTCCCCTCTTTTTCTTCCTCCCCCTGTTCTGCCCCAAGACTTGTAACAGTCACTGTGAGCTCTTTGAAAAGGAATGTTTTACATGTGAGTGCCTTTAATTGACTCGGTTTACCAAACAATGATGGATAATAGCCCTGAAATCCCTAGGAAAATGTTTTAAACATCAAAGTTTTTCCCCTCTTCCACTGGATCAGCTTTTCAAACTCATTTGTTTTGATTCAGGACTCAATCTTAGTTAAGATCAGGATTTTCCTCTGGACAATAGAGAAGATATTATTGTGATCTAAGCAACTGTAAGAGAGAGGGAGGGAGGGATGGGGAGGGAGAGAGAGCCTGAGAGGCTATTCCAGAAGGGAAGTAACATGGGCAAAAAAAAGTAACAAAAGACAGGGAGAAAAGCATGAACATCAGATAGGCATAATACTTACATATCAGAATTTCAAATTTCAGAGATTAAAACATTCATTCTGTTTTCCTTGACAACTATTATATGTGATTATTGTCAGCTGTTATATTTTAAATCTTATAAGGTAATTCCTCTATCTGATGACTGCTCTACCTATAACTGTTAAATTTTCTACAAGTTCAGTAAATTCCATCTGCTCCCCTGCCATAAGAGGAAAGCAAGAGGATGTTATAGGACTATAATATTACTTAACACACTGTTACTCACACACCAAAAGGACAAAAGCAGGTTTGGGGCAGACAGTTTCCAGCAAATAAGGAAATTATTCTTCTCTTTAGCAATTCTGATACAAAACTATGCAAAGTAGTTGTCATTGGCCTTATCTTGAAATAATCGTTTTTATTGAAGGTATTACTTGTGTGCTGACACACCCAAAAACCTTTGATTCATGTCTCAATAGATATAAAGTACCCAAAGGGCAACCCAGAGTTTGCTTTGTTCACATTTACATCTTGGGAGAAGTGAGAAAGATTATTTTTTTGGAGTTAGTCATTGATTGAGTCTGTATTTTGTTGCGCTCTGATATACACTGATACTATGTATGTATCCAATTTAGGCACATTCTTTCACCCCTATAATCTTGATATAATGATATATATCCTATTATATATAGGATATATATCCTATATATAATGATATTATATTCTATTTAGAGCTGATGTATGTAAAAATGAAAAATTTGTATGTGGTAAGTTAAGAACACTTTCTGGCACATTAGTAAGCACTTAATAAATGTTAGTTATTATTATGGATCATTATAATGCAAATTTAATATTATCATTAGTTGTCACCCAGCAGGAGGAATGGAAATCTAAATTGGGACATCAGTAAGCAAATATTTTATTTATACAAAAATTTCACTTTTGGGAGGAACATTCCTTTTTCCATCATGTTTTATTAGAGTGTGAGTATGGGAAAGTTGTATAATTGTAGTTGCCTAAGAAAGTCAATTAGCGTATTTTATCCAAGGAAGTTTTTTAATTCCTCACTATTCATCAACAATATTTCATTTATAAATATAAAAGTTACTTTAAATAATAAAGTTATAAGTAGATGACCACATTTTAAACTCACTGCTCACATATTAATGTAGACAGCAGCATGTCATAATGGACTCATTTAAATCCACTTTTATTAAGAAAGATCATAATTATTAGCTGCCAAATCTGTAGGAGATTGAAAACATGATCTTTCTTTTATCATAATACAACAAATCATACCTAAAATCAAAGTACATATGTGAATCCTGGCTAAAAATAGCAACTGACTGGCAACCTCTGAACTATATGCCATCTGCTATCTTTATGCCCACCACACATTGAATACACAAAAATTGAAGAAAAACCCATGGAAACACTAGCATTTAAGACAGATTTTTCCAGGACCATGGAGGTATTCTTTTTTTTTTTTTAAGATTTTATTTATTTGACAGAGAGAGACACAGCGAGAGAGGGAACACAAGCAGAGGGAGTGGGAGAGGGAGAAGCAGGCTTCCCGCAGAGCAGGGAGCCGGATGTGGGGCTCGATCCCAGGACTCTGGGATCATGACCTGAGCCGAAGGCAGACGCTTAACGGCTGGGGCACCCAGGCGCCCCCATGGAGGTATTCTAATTAACACAGAACTGGATTCAGACACAATCAGCCCCTACCGAAGGGACAAAAAGTCGACAAACACATCATCCCCAAATTGCTGTCTTTTCTGAAGCTCATAGGATTGAGAGTTGTGCTTATCAGGAAATTAATAAGTATAGGTGGTTTTGTTTTTTTAAGGCAGCCAGAGAAATGAGTTTATTCTTTTTGTACACACCCCCTACTCCCACACCCCCTCACTCCCCATCCCCCACCTCTATTCATTCTGGAATTGCACTTTCTGGAAAATAAAATACATTTTGTTTGTTGACTGATTGATTTGGTTAGGAGTAGACACTGGTGTTGTCTCAATAATCTCTGTGGTTAAGAGTTAATCTAACAAATCAAGCCCTATAGGGAAGGAAGGAAGTAGCAAGAGGCCTAGTAGCAATATAATGAAGTTCCTAGAGAAGAGGTTTTTATGCATTCTGTTGGTCAAAGTGTACGAGCTCTAGATGACAGGATATGGGATATATATGTAGGATATGAGACAATTCCACATTAGAAAAATCTAGATAAATGTTTAGATAAATGCTTCCTAAGTGTTGGGAATTTGGCTAAAATCAGTACTTAACATTCTTGCCTTTGAATTTCTGACCAGAAAAGAGGTTTTGGGAACCCCTAGAGAACAGTGAGCTAGCCAAGGTCATTTCTCAAAATGTGTATGTCAGCAAGTGGGTCTCTCTTCAGGCCGTGATCAGCAAACAAAATAAAATAAATTTGTTCTTTAAAGGGGCATGCTTGAAAAATACTGAAGAATAGGGAAAGAGAAATCTTTTTGAAGAATCTGAGGAAGAGTATAGATCTGAAAAGTATGCTTACTAATATATAGAAAATTTTTCATAAACCATTGTGGCATTTAATAGTGTCTCTGGGAGGGAACTATTAGTATCTCTGCTATCAATTTGACATTCAGTCATAAAACGTTTTTTAATTATGTATAGTTCATGAGATATTTGGCTGAAAAATTCTTTTTGAAGGATTGATATGTAAGAAGTTCTTACACAACAATTTAAATTCGGGAGTTATTGGCATATAGAGGACATGATGATTATTTTCTACTTAGGGATTCAACTCGGTTATTATCTGGGATAACTTTAAATTTTTAAAGTAACTCTTACCTATATACGTCTACTCCTTTGAAATAAAGTCTTAGAAATTGTTGGCATTATGGACTAAATTGTTTCTTCCAAAAACTTACATGTTGAAGCCCTACACCACAATGTGACTATATTTGGAGGTAGGGTCCTTAAGGAGGTAATTAAGGTTAAATGAGGTCATAAGTGTGGAACTGGAAGAAACATCAGGTATGCACACACACAGAGAAAAGTCCATGTGAGGACACAGTCAGAAGGTAGATATCTATAAGTCAAAAAGGGAGGCCTAAAGAGAAACCAAACCAGCCAACACCTTGATCTTGAACTTCCAGCATCCAGAACTGTGAGAAAATTTATTTATTTATTTAAGCCTCCCAGTCTGTGATATTTTTTATAGCAACTCTTGCAGACTAATACAGTTAGGTTTTAACTTTATAAATGGTATTATTATAAATTATCTCATTTTAAACACTTTCTTACTATCTCTAAAGGATCTATGATATCTGCCTGAAGGCATTAGAAAGATGAATAGCATAATATTAAGCCATTAAATATAGCAGTTTAAAAAATGCTATGATTAATAACTCTTAGTTCTGGAGTCACATGCTCACCTTTTTGGAAGCAGAGACTGGCTCAAATGCCAACTTACCCTCTGTTTGCCCTACTAATCATTGAACCTTCAGTTGTGATTCCAAAATCTATAAAATGTAATAGATGCTAACATTTCTAAGAGAGCTTTCAGAGTAAGAATATTGAAAATCATTTTCATGGAGTAGTTGAAGTTAATCAAATCTGTTATTTCATGTTTTTAAAAGATCATATCTTTCCAAGATAGCAAATATAAGATAGAAGTTTGTCATTTGTATCAAAAATCAGTTTGATTAAAATAATCATTTATTTTTTTAAGATTTTATTTATTTGAGAGAAAGAACGAGAGAGATTGAGAGAATGAGTGGGGGGAGGGACAGAGGCAGTAATAGACTCCCCTAGGACCCTGGATCATGACCTGAGCCTAAGGCAGATGCTTAACTGACTGAGCCACCCAGGCGTCCCTAAAAGAATAATTTAAATAACTAGTTCTGGATGAGATCAAAGTTCTTTCATGACGTTATGACTTAGTGTTCATAATGCATATCTTGGAAAAATCTCGTATTTATTGAACTACTGTTTTTTTCAAAGTGTAAAGATAACATTATAATGAAACTGGCTGAAAGTATAGCTCAAATAGACTAATACTCATAATTATTTTTCTTCTTCTTTTGATAATTTTTTAAAAGAAAAGAAGTGGACCAGTAGGGAGAGGCAGCTGTCTCTGTGGCGAAGAGCATACATGATGCCTTTGCCAAGTTTCACATATTTGCTTACAGCTACAAAGAGCTCAGCAAGCCAAAAACAATCTATTAAAAGAATACATTGAAACTGAGTATGAATTCTTGTCAGCTACTTCCAGGAGGAAAATAAATCATTAAGGGCTTCATAAGACTGAATTGGGAGTCCAAACTCAACAGGAGATAATATGAATTTACTTTTCAAGAGTATATATGTTTCAGTGGTATCTGCAGGAAAAGAGAAAGAATTTTGAAATGTACATGAAAGGGATACAAGACAGTAGAGTGTGGGGGAAGGCTAGTGTTCAGACAAGAAATGAAAGAAAATTTCTAATATCTAGTCTTAAATTATTTGCACATAAATATATCAATCATACATGTCTAGGAGTTTATCTTTAAGTAAACTTATATCAAGTATTGAATGCTTTGCATGGGTTTTTAGAAATAATTGAGTTAAGGGTTTCAAAGCCATTGGAGAGTTTCCTCTGAACACACTAAATGCTGACTTATGAATGCTGACTTACAAGAATTTACATGTTGCCTCTTAGGTAGAACTATCTAAGCCATGAATAGATTAATCCTTGGGGTTACATAGAGCAGTAGCAAGACCTCCCATGTGGATGTAGCTATTCTCATTTTTTCCTATCTGAAAATAACTTTATTAGGAAATATCACACACTTTCTTTATTGCCAGGTGACTCATGTAAAACCACAAGATACTTTGAATCAAGCAGATAATATCATAGTTCACTTACTATATCCATAAATCCAAACCCTTTGAAACCTACTCTTGGTTCCATACTATCAAAATATCTTAATTATCAGTAAGACTAACTAAGGACTAAGACTAAAAAAACTCTTTTTCGTGTGACTGAAATCTTTTTATGCCCCAGAAGCCTATGGATATCAAATCGTGTTATCAATAACCCACAAATTTCTGATTTTGTCGCTCCTTAGAACATAGGACCTCCTAAGTTTCAAGTGTCTCTTGAAATCTCTAAAGAGATGGTTTACCAACCAACACCATTCTTTCTCTAGCATTCTGACTTCCTTTGTCTATGCCCTCTGCCCTCAGAATCACTGTAAGTGACCTTAATCTTGCCATGTCTTACTACTTCAACTTGACAATGATATCACAAAGACTATACCCTAATCCTCTCAGAGTCTTCAAATCTACAGGTGCCAGAGTCCTTCTGTGTTCTGTGCAGAAATGGTAGAAAATGGCCTCTAAAAATAAAGGCCTCTAACTTTACCCTCTGCCACCTGGGCCCTAAGACAGCCCTCTTCCTCACCAGTTTTGCTAATTTTCTCATGAAAGTGTTGCCTCCCTCTTCAGGTCCTAGAATCTCCAAACCAGTTCAAATGTCCAGTAAAGTATAGGCACCATGCCACACTCTGAATCTTTATGTCTTCCTCATCATAAGTTAGGTCTTGACAAAATAAAACAAAACAACCTCCTATTTCCTTCTTCAGCAACATTCAAAGTACCTCTGAATATTTTTCAAGCATATAGATGTTGGCGGAGGGTAGTAGGAAGTGGACAAAAGTAGGGTGTTTGGACCAGACATCTCATCCTGGTTCCTCTAATTAGTAAAAGGAAAGCAGAAATTGTCAGGAATTCTTTCAATAATCTATTATCAAAATATCAAAAAATAGATATACTATCTAAATATCTAAATACTGGGGTGCCTGGGTGGCTCAGTCATTAAGCATCTGCCTTTGGCTCAGGTCATGATCCCAAGGTCCTGGAATCGAGCCCCGCATTGGGCTCCCTGCTCTGCGGGAAGCCTACTTCTCCCTCTCCCACTCCTGCTGCTTGTGTTCCCTCTCTTGCTGTGTCTCTGTCTGTCAAATAAATAAATAAAATCTTAAAAAAATATATCTAAATGTTATCTAAAATAAAGTACTATAAACCAAGGTTTAATTTGATGTTATTTATAACAATTCCAATCAGGATTTTAGGACAATTTACATAGTAATAACTACCATTTATTGTTTACTGTATGCTAAGCATTGTCTTAGGCACTATATACTATCATATTCAATTCTGAGGGTAACAAGTCATTACATTCTTTCTCTTATTTTTTCCAGATAAGGAAATTAAAGCTCAAGTTCATCTCACTAGTCAAGTGAGCAAGCTAAGATTCCAACCTGAGTCTCCCTGACTCCTAAACATACACTCTTTTTTTTTTAATTTTATTTTATTATGTTATGTTAATCACCGTACATTACATCATTAGTTTTTGATGTAGTGTTCCATGATTCATTGTTTGCGTATAACACCCAGTGCTCCATTCAATACATGCCCTCTTTAATACCCATCACCAGGCTAACCCATCCCCCTAACCTCCACCCCTCTAGAACCCTCAGTTTGTTTCTCAGAGTCCATAGTCTCTCATGGTTCATCTCCCCCTCTGATTTCCCCCCCCTCCATTTTTCCCTTCCTTCTTTCTTCTTTTTTTTTTTTTTTAACATATAATGTATTATTTGTTTCAGAGGTACAGGTCTGTTATTCATCAGTCTTACACAATTCACAGAGCTCAGCATAGCACATACCCTCCCTGATGTCCATCACCCAGCCACCCCATCCCTCCCACGCCCCACCACTCCAGCGACCCTCAGTTTGTTTCCTGAGAATAAGAATTCCTCTTATCAGTGAGATCATATGATACATGTCTTTCTCTGATTGACTTATTTCGCTTAGCATAATACACTCTTAACCAGAACTACTTCTGGACCCTGTTATATTTCACTTCCCCAAATAGTCACTGGCTATATAGATATTTATCAGTACTATTTTGAAGTTTATATGAAGCATATGCTTCTCCCCCCATAGAACCATTACTAAAAGATCCATGTTTGTGGAGCATTTGCTTACTATGTGCCCACCACCATGGTAGATCCTGTAGAGAGAAGATATGAAAATAAATATTCCTTACTGTTGTTTTACATTCAACTTGGTTTCTTTGCTTATAGTAAGAGAATAAAAATATACTTCAAGAAAAAAATGGACCATATTAAATAATACTATGCAACTTCTGCCTTGAAATTGTTCATTTTAGCAATCACATACAATTTGAAATCTTTCTGACTCCAGAAAGTATCTTTTTTTTTTTTTTTCAGAATTAGTAAAACAGTACGTAAAATGGTTTTGGAAGATTATGTAGTGAGGTATCTTTCAGATAAGCCATCCATATGTGACCAGTTAACAGTTGAGGAGAATTAATCATAGAAGACACTTTTAACTCAGTATTTTATCTTGATGCTAGCGATACACAGTAAGTACCCATATTTTTACATACAATTCTAGTGAAACACAGACTGTTGAAATGATTCAAAACAGAACACTGTCAGACAAAACTGAACTCAATGCCATTCATAGAAATTAAAGTTAGAAGGACCTAATGGAGGGGCGCCTGGGTGGCTCAGTCGTTAAGCGTCTGCTTTCAGCTCAGGTCATGATCCCAGGGTCCTGGGATCGAGCCCCACATCAGGCTCCCTGCGCTGCGGGAAGCCTGCTTCTCCCTCTCCCACTCCCCCTGCTTGTGTTCCTTCTCTCGCTGTCTCTCTCTGTCAAATAAATAAATCTTTAAAAAAAAAAAGGACCTAATGGTTTTATTAACAATAATAGTAATAATAGTAATAAAAGCTTTTATTTGATGAGAACCGATTATATACATTTTATGTTTATTATCTTGTTTAAATATCATCATTTCACAATATAAACAAGATCAAATAGGTACAAAACCTTTACTTTATAGATGAGGACACTCAGGACCAGGGATGTGAAATGTCCTGACCACATTAATGCAACTGGTCAGAGGCAGAGGAGAGACTAGAAACATGTCCCCTAACTCAAATCCCTATTTGTTATCCTATGCTGTCTCAGGGAAATCATCCCAAATATACAAAAGCCTGTGAACTGAGCTCACAGCATTTTTAGTATATATATGTTTTTAAGATTTTATTTATTTATTTGACAGAGAGAGACACAGCAAGAGAGGGAACACAAGCAGGGGGAGTGGCAGAGGGAGAAGCAGGCTCTCTACCGAGCAGGGAGCCTGATGCGGGGCTCGATCCCAGGACCCTGGGATCATGACCTGAGCCGAAGGCAGATGCTTAATGACTGAGCCACCCAGGCGCCCTGAGCTAACAACATTTTTAAGATAAAATGTGAACAACCAATTATATCCACAAATGGTCACGTGTTCTTTATTACTGAGATTTCAGTAGAAAATATATATTTACATATGGGTTCAGGCAGATTTAAAAATCGATGACTTCAAAGAGTTATATTTAGTGAATAGAGTCTGTGCTTTGTCTTTATTTTTTTCTATTTCACCAATGTTTGAAGTCAGTTTGATACCCCTGCTGAGTCTGGCTTTATCTTCTGTAATAAAATAAATTTTATCTCAAACCTTTTTCAATATAAAAACTTAATGCCTAGTGGGTTTCTTAAGGCCCTGATGCTAAGTAGGTTGCTACATAAAGAGAGAAAAATACAATTAAATGGCAATTGAAAGACCTGGAATAGACACGGTGGCCACAGTCTCTATGCACATGTGTGCGCTGTCTGTTAATTGGGTAGCATTTTCATGTCAGGTTATGGAGAGCAATTTCAAAAATTTGATAGGTCAGATTTTTTCAACAGAGATACAATCACAGTGCTTATTTGAACAGAGTTTGCACTAAAACTGCATGAGAGATCTTGAGGCAACAACTATCCTGAAGTTTAAGATACATCAGCACAGGATGTGAGCCCAGTTAGAAAATAACTTGACAAATTCAGTGGACACTGGATTGGACATGAACCCAAAACAGGGTGATTTCTTGAAGTACAGATTGAACAGGATGTGACTATTTGGGGGCATCGTGAAAGGGATTTATCAACTCTAACACTAGTGATATCCTAAGGATAACAATATCCTTAATCAGAGAATGCTTGAAGTTCCAAGTTCACAGTATAAGAGAACATCCAGAAGAACATGGAGAAAGATTAAGTTTATGTGAAGAATGGAGTATTGCTTATAGATAATTTCTAAAAGGCATGATTATGTAGTTTGTTGTCATTGTATAGAATAGTCAATACAAGTATATTGAAAAGAAACATACTAATTTTGGTTGTGACACCAGGTTACTATTTTCTTTCTTTTAACCATTTTTTTATTTGCCTGTTTCTCTGTTTTTCATTTCAGAAATGTAGGGGGTTGTATCAAAAATCTGTAAGGATACTTCTGGTCCTACAAAGCTATAAAGCTAATATATTAGAATGTTGAATATAAGGCTTTTTAAAGCTCTGTGCCCATAAATGGCATCAGAGACTTCCAAGTTATAGAATTGTAATAGAGAGAATAGAAATTACAATTTACATTATAATATTTAGGTAGATAAGGCTTATCAGAGAAAACACAGCTATTCCCTGTTCACTACTAAAATTTTGCAAAGATTAATTTGACCTTCAAAGATTGTAATAGAAAATAATAATAGAATGTAATAGAAGAATTTTTCTTTCCTTTTTTTTTTTTAAAGATTTATTTATTTATTTATTTGGAGAGTGTGTGCATGTCTGCAAGCAGGGGAAGGGCAGAGGGACCCACAGAGGGAGGGGCAGAGGGAGAGGGAGAGAATCCTTAAGCAGACTCCCCGCTGAGTGGGGAGCCCCACACAGGGCTCGATTCCAGGATCCTGAGATCATGATCTAAGCCAAAATCAAGAGTCAGATGCTTAATTGACTGAGTCACCCAGGTGTCCCTAGAAGAATTTTTCTGGCTACAAAGATATGTAGACTTTTCCAAACCAGGCATTACAAACTGTAAATCAAAAAAATAGTCTTATGCTTTTTAACTTAATATATCTGTGTGAACACACTTCTTTCTCTTCATTTTTATTGCATGAATTTTTTTTCTCACAATGCATCTGAAGTTCAGCTAATGTTCTTCAAAGTTATATATATGTATATATGTATGTTTGTATATAATATTCCACCAAATATTCTAGCAAATGTAATGCAGAATCTGAGATGTTATAGAAGTATTTAAGATTATTTTTCCCTTGTAAAGAAAACACAAAATTTATCTTGATACTGTTGAGGAATATTTTTATGATATGGATATAATCATAAATTCTAAGGTCTGCTATGATTCAGAAAATTTACACTTATGATGGGAAAATTCATTCTAAAGTATTTTATGATTTTATATGTGTGTGTGTATTAGTGTTTCCAGTGATGTGGCAGCCTATGTGTCATAGCACTATTTTCTGGATCCTTTATTGAGTCTACGGCCATACCCCCCTAAACACACCTGATCTCGTCTGGATCCTTTACTGAATGTCCAAAGACTTCAGAAGAAATTGAGAGTAAATAGGGAATAATAAACTTTTTCTGGAAATAAGTAACTAAGATTAGCACACTCTATAAAGTGGAATTCCAAATGATTTAAAGCTGGAGTTTGTTACTAATTATGCAGCAAATGTGAAAAACAAGTTGACTCTATTTTGAAATAATAAAATATAATAAATTCAGGTTGGCATAATTTTTTCCTTATAGATAGGAGCTATCCAGCTTAAAGCCTCGTTAACAGTAGCCAACTTTTATTTTTATAATGTGGATAATCTTTGCAACGAGGTAATTCTTTACAATGGGAATTGATAGTTATTGGTTACTTAAATTTCTCTTACTTTTTGGTGTCATGTAGACAAAACATTTGACAGAAGTGTTGAATTTTCATCTGGTGGTTTTGGGGTCATATAAAACAGCCTAAAACAAATAAAAGTAGGTCTAAAGGCTGGCTTGAGTTAACTAATTGTCACCAGTCTATTTGCCAAGTTTATTGAATCATAGCTTTAGTTTTCTTTAAATCCAGTCTGTTTCTCATGGCAGGCAAACTTTAGATTCAGCATATTAAAAGCTACAACAGTTTGTGTTGGTTTTCCTTTGTCTTATATCTACAGCAGTCTGAGAGAGCAACGAACTTTTAGCCAGAGCAGGAATTTCCTGTAAAATACAATAAATGACTGTGCTTTCCTCATATTCCACATCCTTTTTTTAATTCCTAGGTCCTAGGCATTTTTCCACTATTTTAGGTAGAAATTTGCTCACTTTTACAGGAAGCAATACATGTAAATGTTTTTCAGTTTTTTAATAACTCATAGACTTATAAATAATATATGATTAAATATATTAGCAGGACAATGTACATTAATGGACCAAGCCACAAAGTAGAAGGCTTGCCCAACTGGCACTTATTTTTTTATTTTTAAATGTTTTATTTATTTATTTGAGAGAGAGAGAGAGAGTGAGAGCATGAGCTGAGGGGAGGGGCAGAAGGAGAAGGAGAAGCAGGCTCCCTGTTCAGCAGGGAGCCTGATGCTGGGCTAATCCCAGGACCCCAGGATCATGATCTGAGCAGAAGACAGATGCTTAACCAAATGGGCCACCCAGGCGCCCCCCATCTGGCATTTATAAGTATATTGTGACTGATGGAATAACATAAACAGAAAATGAGATCATCTCAGAAAGATATAAATATGGGCAGTTTAGGAAGAGCGGGCTGGAAGCTAAGAACTAGCTCCTGATAGGTATAAATGAAGTGGCATAATCCAACTGATAATTTTACTTTGTCCCATTCAGGCTAAGGTCTGTATATTTTGGGACAAGGAAAGATTTTGTCAAAATCGATATATTCCATAAAAAGATAACTAGGTTGCTTTGAAAGGAAGCTTAAGGAAGGCCTGGGAGATAGGATGGAAGACAAATGAAACAATAATAAAATATCTAAGCAAAACAAACAATGTTTTTTATGGGGGGTGGGGAGGTGCTTTCTTTTTATGTGGGGTTTTCCTACATAGGGGAAATCCACATCACATCAACTGGTAGAATTCATCTGGAGTCTGATGGACTCTGGCTGAGATTTGGCCCAAAGGGTCTAATTCTTAATCATAAGTATGGGTCTATCCCACTGAACAACCTTTTCAAATATAAAAATCCCTTCAATATAGGTACTCTCTATTCAACTGACTGCTAATTTTCTGAGTGAGTGCATCTTGGTAAAAGGTTAGGGAGTTTTCCCACATCTAATGGCAACCTCTTATGTTTTTGCAAATGTATAATGTTCTTCATTATCAAAAATAAAACTTCATTATCAAAAAATAGAAGTAAGCTATTTGTTAATGATCATAAATTACAAATATATTACACATAGAATTATAAGCCCCAGGTTCAAAGGAACTTTCTTAACCTCCTTATAATTTATTATCTTTAATAACGAAAGATAAGCCTTTTTGGTATGTTCCAGCCCATTGCTTATAAAGCCTTGTATTTATTTGCTTGCTAGTAGCACCAACAGCTCACTTCCATATGATATATGTAGTATCTAGTCACATTATTCCAGATCCAATTAATCTTATTGTAATTAAGCCAGAAAGATAAAGGTGGAAAATAAATCACTGAATGAGCAGGACATTTTAAAAACTGCAATGTTTGTTGTCTTCCCTTTCCTTTGAAGTGATTGCCTGGCTACTATGCAAACCTCTTCTAATCTTTTCATAGGAAAATTTTCAATGAAGTCTTCCTTGTTCAAAATCTTCTATGCAACAAAATATGCACCTTGGTGAAATTTTGTTAAAAAAATTTCCTGTACAAATGACTGTCAATGAATGTTTATAAAAATCCTACTTGATTGCATTATTATTAAAATTTCTGCAGGTAGAGCCATTTTGAAAATATATATAATTATCTTATAGGCATAAAATAATTTTTAATAAATAGACACTGTATTAGTAGATGAAAAACTAAAATGTATGAAGATGCTTAATTATCTCCCTGATAATCTATAAATGTAACACTCAAGGTAATGAATGATTCTAAAGTTTAACTGAACAAATAGCAAAAGACAAATGGACCTTAGAATCCAAAATATTTTTTTTAAGATTTTATTTATTTATTTGACAGAGAGAGAGAGAGCACAAGCAGAGGGAGTGGCAGAGGGAGATGGGGAAGTAGGCTCCCCACTGAGAAGGGAGCCAGACATAGGGCTGGATCCCAGGACCCTGGGATCATGACCTGAGCCAAGGGCAGAAGCCCAACCAACTGAGCCACCCAGGCACCCCTTCAAAATAATTTTGTTAACAGAATTTAGTAAATATAACAATTTAGTTAAATTTCAAATCAGGGGCACCTGGGTGGCTCAGTTGGTTAAGCAACTGCCTTCGGCTCAGGTCATGATCCTGGAGTTCCGGGATCGAGTCCCACATCGGGCTCTCTGCTCAGCAGGGAGTCTGCTTCTCCCTCTGACCCTCCTCCCTCTCATGCTCTCTGTCTCTCATTCTCTCTCTTGCAAATAAATAAAATCTTAAAAAAAAAAAAATAAATAAATTTCAAATCAGTAATAGAAAAGATTAACTACTTAATGAAAAGTATTGATAAACCTGTCTATCAATTTGGAGGAAAAATGTATATCTGAGATACAATTTCAGTTGGATTAAGATTTAAATGTGAAAGTGGACTATCAAATTATTAGAAATTTAAAAATTAATATTGTTGCTATGTTGGGACATAAAAGGATTTTTAGTAAGATTATTAAATAGTAGTGGTAACTAGAAACAGATCCTTCTGTTGCCAAAATTCAATCTAGCCAGAGATATTCTCCTTATTTTTTTCTTTCCCACCTCTTAACCATCGGTTATGTTTTTGAGTCTAATTGATGATTAAATAAAGCAGTGCAAAAATATTCAAAGTTAGAATTGAACTATTACAAATCACTTTGTTACAAAGAACTTCAGATAATATTTTATCTCATTCCTATCTTTAATTCAGCATAGTTACATTCAGAGGTTGTAGAATTTCAGAGCTGAATGGACCTGAGAAGTCTTATAGTGAAACCTGCTCATTTTACAGATTTGGAAAGTAGGAGTTGAGGAGACTTTTTGCCTTCTATCCCACAGCCATGGTAGATGAGCTAAGACTAGGAGTTCTCTAAGTTTCAGTTCTGAGCCTCTTTCATTAGGTTAAAATTAAACCATAGATGAGTCAAACTAATATGATAGCAAACTGCAATCCTGGTTCTCATTTATATTTTTTAATCTCCCCAGAGACAATTTTTCAACATCTTTCCTGCTGGAATTTAAATACATATTCACTTTAAACAGTACTTGTTAAAAATAAAATTTTAAATACTACAGAAGAGTAGTATTTAAACTTTTATTAAACTTCTCCCAAAAAATCTTAGCAATACTCCTCAAGTCAGAGATCAATCTAATGAAGAGAAAACAGCTTAAATTTGTACCTTTCATTTTCAAGCCACTTCCAATTTATCTCCTTCACAGTATCCAATAGATGTTAAAATTTATAAGTTGGAAAGACACTTAGAAAAAATATTGTATAATCCTCTTAGTTTCCACATAAAGATGACTGGTACACATAGACAGTGGAGGTCAAAATCAGTGTTTGCCTGGTAAGTGAATTGTCTTCCATTTTATGCTCTTTCCTATATGTCTTCATTAAGAAAAATTGGGGCTGATGAAAATTGATCTGTCTCCACTTCACATAAAAAAGCTCAGGAAGAAAAATCCAGCTGTGAGATATAAGTAGGCATTTTGAGCATTCAAACCTTGCTCTAAGGAACAGTGAGTCATATAAAATGTAACGTGCAAAGGAAGCTGACACATAAAAGGATAGAACAACAATGATGAGTTCCCAAAGACAAGCTGTGGGAAAAAGAATAATTATAGAGGGTCTATTTTTGGGTCCAGCAGAATGACTTGGGAATTTAAAAATCAGAAGAAGGAATTATGTCACTTAGCTTTGAATTTAAGATAAAATTATTTAGGAGCCTTTTTTCATTAATGCCATTATAGTTTATCAGGATGATACATGATTGAATTGTTAAATACTTTGCAGTCTAAAAATAAGTTAGGACAGGAAAACTACTTTAATTTTGTCAGGAAGGGGGCTGTGAGGTGTAATAATAATTGTATAATTAATATGTTATTGACATGGAAGTATAATGCTAAATATAAATTAAAAGACATATCCGTCTACAACAGTAATCTTTTTGGAAGCACCAGTGCCCCTGAAGCTTATAATTAATGCCCAGGATTGAAATGGAAACTGTTTGGCCAGGGAGTTCTAAAAATAGTCTCTAGAACAACTTAAATCTTTAAAACAGCTTACCCCCCATTTTCCTGTTCCCTTATTTATAAGTGATATCCTCTTATGTTCCAATTATGGGAAAGTTTTACAATCATTTATAGGAATAGGACAGTGACTATATGATCCAGAAAAGAAAGAATTCTACAGAGGAAAGTTATTTAGTTCAAATGAGCAACCTAGCTCTATTATTTAATAATGTTAAACATAATTTGTTTTCTATGTAATCCATATAGAAATATATATAGTTATAATAAGGTTAACTACAGACGTTGTATATGTGCATGTATGTACATACATGTATGTTTGTGTGTGTGTGATGTTTGTGGCAAATATTACCAAATTACTAATATTAATAAATCTGATTGGACCCATTCAAATTAATTAAACACTCCTAGTTCTCTGGCCAAGAGAACAAGAATTTAGGGACTAAATGCCTACCCTGAGGTCCAGGAAATAACTTCATAAGGTTGCCAGATGTCCATATGTCCATCTCTACCAGCATTTTGTTAGACTACCTTTCAAAGTTTTCCTTTATTCAGGAGTTATTTGACATTAAGTTATAAATTAATGTGAAATTCTGTGAAATCTTCCTTACTATTGTTAACATGTTCATATTATTCTCAACTTCATTGGCAATCCAACATGTTCCTTTATTTAGGTCCTGAATGTTCTTTTGTAATGTATGCAATACCTGAAAGCAGGGCCATCCAAAGTTTTGACAGGTGGCAGCACAAATGGTTGGTGTATCATCGAGGAACCCTGGATGACAAGAGAACATTCCTGTGAATTTGGTAATAGTAGTAGTGAATAATGGGACTTTACAGAATTTAACTTAGTTATATACTAGTGTGGGTTTTTTGTTCAAACCATAAACCCCTGTATTTTAAATGTTGAATTTTAATGGGAAGTTGGGAGATGTGTCAGGAACTTTTAGGTTGCCAGGTTGCCATCATGCTAACCTGGAAGTAATCAAGAACTTTGTTCTTGGCGCCTTATTTTTTAATAATGAAGATTTTAAGGGGTGCAAACATGAAGGATGGTCCCTGTTGTTCAAGATCTTAGCAGTCGGAAGAGGTGGATGCCCTGAAATGTTCAGGAGAAAGGTTGTTCCTGGAAGTATGGAAGGATTGGTCAGTGGTTCTGAGGGTGGAATGACAAAGCCAGTTCAAAGTACAAAAAGAAGGTCAATGTGATCAAACTGGAATGAGGGAGAGGCAAAGAGTGTCACAGGCCTTGTCATGGCAGGTTGGCATTTAACTTTCTTTAATTATAGGACATTACCAAAAAGTGAGATTCACCCACCGCTGAACAAAGACTTAATGTATATAAATGGGGTTTATGCCTCTTTTCAGACTCAAACTAATGTTGAAGGCAAGATATACCTATAATTGAATTTAATCCAGCTTTGCACTTACATGGTATTTGGACTTACTGAACTTCAAAAATGTCAAATTTGTGTTCACAGATTATTTATCTCCATTAGTTTATATTGTGATTTGAGAGGTTTTTATTGAACTCACTTTTATGGATCATCAATTTGTAGCTACTTCTAACAACAACCTTTGAATTATTGCCAAGGATTTCTATGAAGTCAATAGGGATATTTACATGAAAACTCAAAAGTTAAGAAAGCTATGTTAAAAGCAATCTCTGTAATCAGATTTTTGTGACTCAAAAAACATTTTGGATTACTTTGTAAAGTTGTACACCTTCACATATTTTTAATAATTTATTATATATTATTTTAAATTGTATAGTATATGTTACAATTAGGATCATGATCTAGTCTTAGTGAGGAGATGTGTATTTTTACACCAACAAACACTGCACATTTTTAGCATCTGGATTTTCTACAAGCTATTTTGGAAGAAATAAAAACTCTTGTCAGTCTCAGGCTTTACTGGCATATATATAGAATTCAGAAGGTTCAGAGTTGACGTTTATTTTGAGTGTTTTCCCAACTTGTTAGAAAATAGCACATGAAATAGAAAGGACCATGAAGTGTTACTGGTTTTCTTCTGCATGGCTCTAGAGATTTTATTTTCACTCCAGCTGAAAATGCTTCTTTCCACCATTTTGGTGATTTGGGATAAGTAAAAAACAAGTATGTCAGTAGTTTCTTCTGGCTATCAGAAAATTTACTGATGAGGTAATTTTGATAAGTAAACACATTGTACATTTTTTTTAAGATTTATTTATTTATTTGAGAGCAAGAGAGAAAGATCAAGAAAGAGCAGGGGGAGGGGCAGAGGGAAAGGGAAAGAATCTCAAGCAGACTCCCCACAGAGTGTGGAGTCCTTTGCAGGGCTCGATTTCACAATCTTGAGACCTTGACCTGAGCCAAAATCAACAGTTGGGCACTTACCCAACTGAGCCACCCAGAAACCCCAATGTGTTGTACATTTTAATAAAATAATGCATATGTCAGCATGGTCTGACTTCCACTTTTCTCTGAAAAATATCTGTGTCTGTAGTACCAAAGGTTAATTAACATCCAAGAAGAAAAGATGCAAAGAAAACATAAAGCCTCTAGATAGATCTATCTAGAGAAAGTTCAAGAGAAAGCTAATTTTGTTCAAGCAGTGCCATTGGCTGAACTGATTAGACAATGAAATCAAAATCAACTAAACCCTAAAAACAAAAGAAATATAACAAATAAGAATAATAGATAAACCTTATTAATGTAATGTCATGGTGAAACACAACAATTGAGCTAAAAAGATGTAAATCTAAGTATATTTAGTAAGAAGAAACAAAACATTGAAAAAATATATGGGTTAGATTCAGCTAATATGTATAAGAACAATCAAGTGGTTTCCAAAATGAGGGATTATGTGAAAGACACAAGCTCTAATGCCTTCTATAGTGTTTTTTCTGTATAAGAAATAATTTTTACCACAGTAGAGAGACACTGTCTCTTTCAAGAGATTTGTAAGCTCCATAAATGATTTTAACTATTTGAAAAATTATAAAAAGCATACAACACATGTCATTATGTGTTTGTTCAAAGTCATAGACTTAAACACCAAGAATGAACCCTAATGTAAACTATGGATTTTGGGTGATCATGCTGTGTCAACTGTAGGTTCCTCAATTGTAACAAATATGCTACTCTGGTGGCAGATGTTGATAGTGAGGGAAACTGTGCATGAATGGGGACAGAGCCGTATGGGTAATCTTTGTTCCTTCCAATTAATTTTGCTGTGAACCTGTAACTGTTTTAAAAAATAAAGTCTATTTAAAAAAGTACACATGCATCTGAATGGAATTATTCATTTTCTTCCTCTCTTTATTTTTAAAAGAGGTTTTGATGTGTGTTTGATGGGGTGTTTGAATAAAGGAAATGGGAAGTTAGAGATATGATTCTAGGCATTATCAGTTTGTGTTCTTGTCATGCTGAGAAATGCTATTTATACCTTCCCAGTTTTAAAAGTAATAAAATACATTTTCTCCTTTTCCTGGACCACCTAACCAAAACAAGATAGTCCTTCTCTTAAATAATTATGAGCAAAAGTGGCTTACCCATAATTCTACAACATCAAGTCACTGCTACCCAATTAAAAACAAATGTTTCAGAGAAAAATTTTAATTCTTTCTATATACAAATTTTCTGTGATTCATAATCAGGGCAATGCAAATTAAAATCACAATGATTTTACACTGAATCACAATGAAAATACTATATTACTCCCACCAGTCTGGCAGAAATTTAAAAGTTTAACAATAATAGAAAGTGTTGGAAAGGATGTGGTGCAGTGGAAACTTCATACCCTGTTGATGAGAGGATAAATCGGTACAAGCACTTTGAATTGCTAAAATCCTGAAATCCCACTCAAAACTATATTCCCTGAAGAAACTCAGGCATATGTGTACCAGGAGATTTGTAAAAAATACATTCACTGCTTCATTGTTTGTAATAGTAAAATGGTGGAAGTAATCCAAATGAAATATACTATGGTATACTCATAACCATAGAACACTCCAACAGTGAAAAGAAAGAAACAGCTACATACATTAATAAGGCTGCATCTCCAAAATGCTAAATGAAAGGAGCAATCTCCGAAGACTATATTCAGAGTGATTGCACTTTCATAAAAATAAAAATAAAAACAGCAAAACTAAATAACACATTGCTTAAAAGCATGTATGTATGTGATAATGCCATAAAGTAAAGCAAAGGAATAGTAAGTACAAGTTTGGGTAATGGCTTACTTCTGGGGCCATGTGTGTGACTTAACTAAGAGGAACATGATGGACAAGCTGGGTTCCATAAACAGGCATTTATTTATTTAAACAGTATATTTATGCTATGTATAATCTTCTGTATGTACAAGATTTTTAAAATTAGAAAACATTTTTGTAGAACAGTATGAAGAGTATAATTCCTTAATCTGGGATTAGGTATTTGTTGTGGATTTATGGATCAAAATATCAAAATGCAATGTATTTGGGATAGGTCACAGCACTGGGGTGGGGGAAATGCAGCTGCCTCACACATCACTGATCCAAGTTGAACGTTTACTTACTTTTGTCAGGATATTGTTAAGATTAGACCCCCTTTGAATATTTCACAGTTAAATCACAGTCAATGCACAATTTAAACACTTAGAATTTTATAAATATGATTTAGGTGTATGAATTCTATTTGACTTTAGGTTACTTTCTTAGTTGTATGGAGGAAATTTTGGAACACCAATGATGAACAGCCCATGAATCAATTATGTGTGTGTGTGTGTGTGTGTATTTACCCCTGAGTCCAGTGAAAGAGGAAAGGGTCAGTAAAGTTGTATTTTGGATTATTACCAGGTTCTCAAGACTTTTAGGATGATTCAGACAGGGAAAATGAACCCCCAAATCACAAAACTAATAATTCTCAAAGCCAAAATTAGAAGAGAAAGTAATATGTATGTCTTGTTATTTATATGTAGTTCATGTGAATTAATGCTTGTTATTTTATTATTTAGAAAGAGAATCACTTGGTTTAAACATGTGTCTTGTTCATGCTTTTATTTTGTTATTATAAATTTGAACCTAACTGTGTTTTTATGTCTTAAGTCTCACCACATCCAGAGTTTAGTACAGAGAAAACTATTTTCAGGGCACACAGGGATCATTTAAGCATTCCTCTCTCTGTATGCTGAGTGATCTCAGCCTGATTTGGTAGATTTGGAATTAGCCAAGGGATTTTTATTTTACCAAACAGTTCTGCTGCTTTAGATGTGGTATCATGAATATAGCCCAATATCTGTGCTGCCTTTTGAAAAAGTGTCCTAGACAGACTAAGACTTGCCAGCAGGTCAGACCCTATGAACGCTTACAAGTACAGTCATTATCTTGACTAATAGGGCCCAAGCCTTAGAACATGATTATCATCTTGGAGGTGGTGTTTGCCTCTTGCAAATTCTTCATAAACACTCTTCACCTCTTATCAGAAGGAATAATTTCTAGGCTTAACCCTCAACCCAATTTCCCAAACAAAAGTGTAGATAAAGTTTTCCTATCTGAATTGTTGGGCCAAGCAGTTGGGAGGCATTTGCATACTAACTTTTTGTCCATGGCCATGTATTCAAAGTGTCTCCACATCTTAATTTATGCAGTTCAGTGCTGGATTTGTACTTTCTAACCTTTCTGGCAAATAAAATATATCTTATTGAACCAATTTATCTTCTTTTATTGCCTCCCCTTTTATCTTCTCTCTTTTCCTCTCTATTTTGTTCACTCCCTTTTCTTGATCTAATTTCTTTTACTTTCAAACCTATCTCTCACTCTGGTTTTATGTCAGTCTGTTTACTCAGTGAGCAATAATTACTAAGTTAATTGTATTCTTACAGTCATATATATATCTGTTCTCTAGATGAAAAATTTTCTGAATCTTCTCATTTCTCCGTTCTCCAGATTGGCCCTTCACTCCCTAACTTGTTCCTTTCATGTCTTGTTTTATCAATTTCTGGTGAATCTTCAAACCCTTCATCTTGTCATTTACCAAAGGTACTGTCACCAGACCTGTAACAAAATGCAGTGTTCTGGATTTACTCCAGGATATGATGCATGTAAACATGGACAGCACATTTGTTCCTTTAGAGATGTCTGAGGTGAGGACAGCTAGAAAGAGGAATTAGTTAAAATAGGACTAATTAGAGAATTGTTAATAACATTGGTTTGGGCAACATCATGAACTACAAAATTGATTTAAGGCCCTATTCTGTGCTCTAGGCTAGCTAGGTATGTCTCTGGTGTTACTATCAACCTCCTGGAACAGAGGTACTTAACACAGTCAAGGTGATCTAGCAGATATAAAAGCTGAAAAATTACTAAAATATATATATGTATATTAGGATATATCTTTAAATCCACTATGCAACAGAGAGCCAATTGTAATATTTAGTGAAACTATTTTAAATTGACAGCAATTTTTTATATCAGGCAATTATTCAAACCTCAAAACAGCCTTTTTCATCCTACAAGTAGCACTATTAGAAGAGGCTCTCGAGAATATGTGGTGTCTCCCCTGAATCTTGATGAGAGAGAACAAATATTTTGGCACTGCCTTTTTCTGAATCAGACTACTGTGAGTATCTATTTGTCATTGTAAGGAGTGATACTAGCTTGAGGAAAGTATAAAGTATGTCTGCTCACTGTAAGAAATTAGTCCTTTTTGCATTCTATTTTTAAATTAATTATTTTTTAAGATTTTATTTTATTTTTTTAAGATTTTTTTTATTTATTTGAGAGAGAGTGAGAGAGAGATATCACATAGGCAAAGGGAGAAGAAGAAGCAGACTTGTCACTGAGCAGGGAGCCCAATGTGGGGCTCTATCCCAGGACCCTGAGACCATGACCTGAGCTGAAGGCAGATGTTTAACCAACTGAGCCATCCAGGCGCCCCTATTTTAAAAGATTTTATTTTTAAGGAATCTCTATACCCAATGTGGGGCTTGAACTCACAACGCTGAGATCAAGAGTCACATGCTCTTCTGACTGAGCCAGTCAGGTCCCCCTGTAAAGTAATTTAAAACGAAGTACTTGAATTGAAACTTCTATTGGGGCTTTTATTGATGTAAAGTTTATTTTTAAGTGCTTTATTTCAGCATTTTGCCAAGCTCATGTAGATTAAAATTTGTCAATTGTCTGTTGGTCTCAACTTTATTTTATTATTATTAATTTTGTCTATTTTAAGCTACTTGGGACAAAGAAAACGTGTTGTAGAATATTGGGTTGTGATGCTATCTATAAACATACCAGAAATAAACTGAATGTAGACTAATCCTTAAAACAAAATACAGTTTTTGTAAGGGCATTATTATCATTTATGTTTTGTAATCAAAAATTTATTATAAGTACATTATCTGATAATGACCATATCCAATAAAGTCAGGCAAGAAGAATTAAAGAATAGGAAAGGATGGTGGGAAGAAGAAGCTATTTGACAGTTTGCTTTTATGTTTTGAGCAATACTTCATTCAGGACAGAGATTTGTTTAATTCAAGCTGGTTTTGTTGCTTGTGGTTTAAAATTCGGCCAGTGTGTTATTAGATGATATGTTGAAATAAACAGCAAACTAACTTGAACACATTTTATATACATCTTTTTTCTGAATATTATGAGCATAATTTAAGAAGCAGTCTTTTTCTCAAAGGAAAATTACTGTTTCATAACATTTATGGTTTCATAACAATTATTATTGTTACACACAAGTGACATGCATATCTGGGCTCAGAAGAAAAAAACCCACTTATGATATTTCTAGGTAAATGAATGATTAGCACTCTGTTTTAAAAGAAAATAGAGTTAGCTATATGAATCTCAACACATAGAGAATCTAAATTTAAAAAAACAAGTATCATCATAACTTGTGAGATGAATCAATTCAGAAGATATATTTTGTGAAAATCCATCATGAAGCCCTCAAACAAATCATGACTTTATGTAATGACAAATATATATTTCAGTTTATAAAAAAAATTATTTGGCTTAATGTTTGGAAAATGTCCAAAACTATACAAGGATGAAAGGGCATTGACAGTTGGTTTTCTTTTTAGAATTATCTTTAAACATTTATAAATCAACACTTAGAAGCTTGATAAATAATAGATTTTCAAGCACTTAACACATCACTTATCACACAGTTGTATAATTTTTTGTGAATTAAACAAGCTTGTATTCTACATATATATATATATTTTTTTTTAAATGATTGCTTTACTTTTTTCAACTTCACCGCTAAGTTTTTTCTCCTTCTATAGACTTTTTAGTGTTACTGTCCAGAAAGGCAATAAGTAATGGAGTAAGACTTTTGCTGGGAGACAACAGTTGGCAGGTCTGCCAGTTGCAACAAGAAATTCTGCCAAGTTCAGCCATTGTTTGGCCATTTGGGGAAATGCTTCAACATTTTGTGTTAAAATACCAAGCAACCTTCTCATTTACCCTAGTTTGAAAGGTCACGCCTTGGAATTCAGTGAAACCTGAACACTAACTACGTTACAGAAAGCATCTTTACTAATTTTATTTCCCTTTATAAGAGCAGTGGAGGGATAAATATTAGGTTGACCTAAGAATAATAAAACGATAATTAGTTTCTGAATATTTTCTCTTTGGCGATGGGTCATGTTTCTAACACCTTCAAAATATCAGCTCTAGCATCTATTGTATACTGGATACAAAATCACATAGAGTCACCATCTAGTTTTCTGTGGAGACTGATACAAAGAAACGTATTCATTCATTTAATCATTTATTGAGCAGTATTTAAGCACTACTAGGTGCAGGCACTTATCTAGATGCTTAGGATATATTAGTGAAAAAAAAGCAGACAGAAGTGCTTGTACTTGTAGAGTTTTTATGTGTTAAAGATATGGACAGAAAATAAACAATAACATAGAATATATGTAAATTATAGTTGATGGTTTGTTGCAATGGGATTGATGTTACAGGAAAAAGCTCGCACAAGCTAAAATAGATAAAGATGAGCAAAAGGGTTATGGTGGTGTAGGTGCAGCTGACTTTAAATAGTGTCTAGGTTAGGTCCCCAAAAAAGGTTTGTATCTGAGCAAAGACTCCAGGGAGGAGAGGAAGGTGGCATATGAATTTCTGAGAGAAGAGCATCCTATGCTCTTTAAAAGAAACCCACAGATAATTTTTAATCTTGTTTCAGATAATGTGTTTACCTTTCTTCAGTTTTATGCCAGTTGATATCAGAAGTACTAACAAGAAGTATATTTGTCTAAAGGAAGAAGAAATACTGAAGTCTGGAATCCAGGAACTACAGGCCCACAAATAAGGAAGATTAGCATTTTTTCTATATTCAGGTGCTGTAATGATGGATATATGATGAGTAAAGGAGACATCATAAACTTAAAAAGTTAGTTAATTCATTCAAATAGGTATTCCTTCATTAATTTCTATTATAATCTTATATCAATAAATATGATGCACAATGACCTTTGTTGTGTATTATAAATTTAATTCTAAAGCGTTATCCAAGTTAGAACTGATAGAAAAGCTAGAAAAGCTCATACGTTTTATTTACAGTCTGTGTCCTTCCCTGATTATAAAATTATGCAGTTATATCTGGAAGTAAAATCATAGGCCAGAATGTAGAACAATCCTTGAAGTCTATATGACTTTGAGTAATTAGGAGTGGAATGTTGTCTAAATGTAGAAATCTAACTTTTTTTTTTTTAAAGCAGATGTTACTTCAAGATCTACATCATAGTTACACTTAACGAAACCCTCTGAGAACATAGAGAGCTAGAGTCTCCTACTTCTGTTAGAAACCCATTAACTAGATTTATTTACCTTATTCAGGACTCTAGCTTCAGAAACCATATGTAACATGAAAAGTTTTGAACATGTAGTCCTTTATGGTACAGATAGTACTAGAACTGATATAGTTGAGAGCTTGCAACCTTAAATATGTAGTTTTTTATGATGTTGAGAATTTAGTGAATAATAAGCTTTCAGGATTAATCTGAAAAATCACACAATTAGTGAATTTTTAAAGGATGTTTGAGTTATACAATGACTCAAACATAAACTCTTTGTTAATTTTGGTGTATTTATTTTGAAGGAAGTAGGCTGGAATCTGGCTCATTAAATATGGTCATATATTAATTTTATGATCAAAAAGATTCAGTAAGTGTTTTCTAATAATTTTGAACTGATAACATGGAACACAACACAGGAAATCCTTTTGGAAAGTGTATAATTAAGGAAGTTAACTCATGTGAGGAATTCAATTAATTAAAATATTAAACAGTATTTAGGAAAATCATTTTATGGGCTTCACCCCTGCCAGTTTGTTCTAGACCTTAATACTTGCTCATATCTCATTTGAAGGCCTTTCTGTTCAAATTAATGAAACCAAGCATTCTTCAAAGCTTTATTCTTAAAATATCTTTCTTTAACCACATTCTATCTTTAAAATGAACAGTTTCTGATACCCAACCATGATGTTTGCAATTAATTTAGATACGAGGAAATCTTTCTGTTAAAGTATGAAAAGTCAAAGTTATATTAGAAGCAGTTGAAAATAAGATATTTCAGAATATCTTAACCAAAGCACATACAATTGTGAACTAGGTAGAATCCATTAGACTGTTCTTTATTTCAGGGTTGGGTTTTTTTTTTTTTTATGTTTCATCTATAATCCAGGGTTTCCCAGATATAATAAATATGTACAGAAAATATCTGATTTATCAGGTTTTGTCATTTTAAAAAACATCCTGATTCAGGCATTCAGTCCTGACCTTGGGACAAGATGAAAAGTCGAGTGGAGGCCAGCAGAATAAATGAAGAGTTCATACTTTAATCGGGACTGAGCACTGAGGTGGAGCTGATATTGTCCAGAGCAGGGGTCCTGTCTTGTTTATCTTTAACATCTAGCACTGGGCCTAGCACATTGTGAGTGCTTGCTAAACTGAGGATCATTCAGTTTAACCCTATAAGGGGGTTCCATTGCTTATTCCATAGCAATAAGTCATATAACTGTTCTCTGATAGGATTAAATTCTGGTGTGAACAGAAAGTTCCCCAAATAAGATATGCAAGGAGAACAGACTTTAATTTCATAAAAGAAAGAACAATTCTGGAAGGTCTTATGTGAATCATGTAGGGGAAAAACAAGCTACCTTTTTTGGAGGGAGTGTAGAAACCTTATATCTTTCAGCCTCCCTCATTTATAATGTTATTGTTTTAAATATTTCTTCTACCTATATTTAGAACCAAATCAGACTCCACCCCTCTCCAAAAAAAAAAAAAAAAGCACTGAGTAACTGGAGAATATATACCATGCTCATAATTAGATGACTTAACATTATTAAGATGTTAATCATTTTCAATCTAACTAATGAATTCACTGCAATTCCAATTATTGTTCCAGCAGGAATTTTTAAAGAATTTCCAAAATCTAAAAACCTAAATAATTTTGGGGAAAAAAGAGCAAGTATGGACAAATGCCCCAAACTAGTTGTATCAGTTAATTGTATGTGTTAACTTGGCCAGGCTATGGTGCCCTGTTTGATCAAACACTAGTCTGGATATTGCTGTAAAGGTATTTTGTAGATGTGATTGACATCTAACATCAGTTGACTTCAAGTAAAGGAGATTATCTGTATAATGTGTCTGGGTCACATCCAATTAGTTGAAGGCTTTAAAAGCAACAGTGAGGTTTTCTGAAGAAGACAGAGTTCTTCAAAATTTTTGTTTTCCAAGCTACTCTTAACTACCAGAGGATAGAGAGTAACTACTGGGAGTTTGGTTTGGAGGAAGGTGAGGGTTAAACAGGTATAGATGAAGGAACTTAGTGGAAGAAAGTGCATACACAAAGAAAGATGGGAAATTATCTTGCAGATTCTACCTACCATATACAGGCATGTCTCCTTTTCTTGGGCTTCTCGGCTATTGTATTTTTTACAAATTGGAGATTTTGGTAACCCTGCATTTAATAAGCTTATCAGTACCATTTGTACAACAGCATTTGCTAATTTCATGTCTCTGTGTCACATTTTAGTAATTCTCTCAATCTTTCAAACTTTTTCATTATTATTATATTGTTATGGTGATCTGGGATCAGTGTTCTTTCATCTTACCACAGTAATTGTTTTGGGCATCACTGACCATGCCAATATAAGCTGGCAAACTTAATAAATGTGTGTATTCTGACTGGTCACGCATCTCTGTCCCTTTCCATGGGCCTCCCTATTCCCTAAGATACAACCATATGAAATTAGGCCAATTAATAACCCTACAATGGCCCCTAAATGTTGAAGTTGAAGAGTCGCATATTTCCCATGTAAAATCAAAAGCTAGAAAAAGCTAGAAATGATTAAGCTTAGTGAGGAAGATAGGTTGAAAGCTGAGATAGGTCAAAAGCTAGCTTTCTTGTACCAGTTAGCCAAGTTGTGAATGCAAAGGAAAAGTTCTTGAAGGAAATTAAAAGTGCTACTCCAGTGAACACACAAATAATGAGAGAACTATAGAGTCTTATTGATGATATGGAGAAAGCTTCAGGATGGGTTAGCCCGGTGATGGGTACTAAGGAGGGCATGTATTGCATGGACCACTGGGTGTTATACACAAACAATGAATCATGGAACCCTACATAAAAATAAATAATTAATTTTAAAAATAAAAATAAATAAATAAATAAAGAAGATCAAACCAGCCATAACATTCCCTTAAGCCAAAGCCTAATCCAGAGCATGGCCCTGACTCTCTTCAATTCTCTGAAGGCTGAGAGAGGTGAGGAAGCTGAATAAGAAGTTTGAAGCTAGCTCAGGTTTGTTCATGAGGTTTAAGGAAAGAAGCCATCTCTATAACATAAAAGTGCAAGGTGAAGTAGCAAGTGCTGATGTAGAAGCTGCAGCAAATTATTCAGAAGATCGTCCTAAGATCATTAATGAAGGTGGCCACACTAAACAACAGATTTTCAATGTAGACAAAACAGCCTCCTACAGGAAGAAGATGTCCTCTAGGACTTGCGTAGCTAGAGAGGAAAAGTCAATGCCTTTTCAAAGCTTCAAAGGACAGGCTGACTCTCTTGTCAGGGGCTAATGCAGCTGGTGACTTCAAGTTGAAGCCAGTGTTCATTTACCATTTTAAAAATCCTAGAGCCCTAAGGATTATGCTAAATCTACTCTTCCTCTGATCTATAAAATAGAACAACAAAGATTGGAGGATGGCACATCAGTTTACAACATGGCTTATTGAATATTTTAAGCCCACTGTCAAGAACTACTGCTCAGAAAAAAAGTGATTCCTTTCAAAAGATTACTGCTCGTTGAAGATGCACCCGGTCACCCAAGAGGTCTGATGTACAATGAGATTGTACAATGAGATTAATGTACAATGAAATTAATGTTGATTAATGTTGTTCTCATGCCTGCTTAGACAGCATCCATTCTGCAGTCCATGAATGAAGGAGTAGTTTCAACTTTCAAGTCTTATTATTTAAGAAACACATTTTCTAAGGTTAAAACTGCCATAGATAGTGATTCCTCTGATGGATCTAGACAAAATAAACTGAAAACCTTCTGGAAAGGATTCACCATTTTAGATGCCATGATTCATGGGAAAAGATCAAAATATCAACATTCACAGGAGTTTGGGAGAAGCTGATTCCAACCCTCAAGGCTGACTTTGAGGGGTTCAAGATTTCAGTGAAGGAAATAACTGAAGATGTGGTGGAAATAGCAAGAGAACTAGAATTAGAAGGAGAGACTGAGGATGTGACTGAATTGCTGTAATCTCATGATAAAACTTTAACAGATGAGCAGTTGCTATTTGTGGGTGAGCAAAGATAGTGGTTTGAAATGGAATCTATTCTTGGGAAAGATACTGTGAAGATTGTTGAAATGACAACAAAGGATTTAGAATACTCCATAAACTTAGTTGATAAAGCAGCAGCAAGGTTTGAGAAGACGGACCAATTTTGAAAGTTCTACTGTGGTACAATGCTATCAAACAGCATCTCACGAAAGGTGTCAGTGGATGCAGCACTTCATTATTGACTTATTTTAAGAAATAGCCACAGCCACCCCAACCTTCAGCTACCACCACCCTGATTAGTCAGCAACCATCAACATCAAGGCAAGACCCTCCACCAACAAAACATTACAACTCACTCAAAGCTCCAGATGATGGTTAGTATATTTTAGCAGTATTTTTTAAATTAAGGTATATGTGTTGTTCTTTAAACATAATGCTATTGTACTGTACTATTTACATAACTTTTATATGTACTGGGAAACAAAAAAATTCATTCGACTGGCTTTATTAATTATGATATCACTTTACTGAGATGATCTAGAACCAAACCCTCAATATATCTGAGGTCTGCCTGCACTTTAACCTAAGGTTTTGGGACCACCATCCATTCACACTAGGGGGACTAGATACCAGCCACCAATTGGAAAGGGAAGCAGAGTGGTTAAGAGCATGAGCTCTGGAGTCTGGATTCCCAGGATTCAGTTCTTGATACCTCCACTTGAATTGCTATCTGATTTGGGCACATTACTTAGAAGCTCTGTGCCTTGATTTTGGAGTTTCTTATAGGCAAGCAACAATAAACAACAACAATAATAATAATTCCTGAGGCTTTGGGGAAGGTTAAATGAGTTTATACATGAGTAATTAATAATGTACACGGCAGAAGGCAAATCCTCAAAGAAATCAGCTAAATAATCTCAATAGGGCAAGCCACCCTTTGAAAAGGGGTTCTTCTGTATTAGTGCAGTATGGAAAAATTCATCCACTGCTAACTTTGGGAGGGAGAACTGCAGCTGGGAAGGCAGACTCTCCTGTTTGAGGCAAAAATAAAATTTATTTGTCCCTCAGGAATATGAAGATATGTGCACTCATCTAATAATGTCAAGGACCAGAGGATTAAGCTGACAATAAATATATATATTTACCCAAATAAACCTGACAAGTTCAAAGATATTTTAGTTAGTTAACTGGGAGTTTAATTTCCCAGTTCACTAACTAAAATATCTAATAAAATTTAAAATGTAGCAGCGTCCTCACTACATATGACATGGATGCTGTCTGAAGTGTACTCCATTCTAGGCAGTTGTTTCAAACAGGGAAAGTTTTATTGAAAATAACTTTTTGAAGAAGACATATGTAGACTGATTAATAAAATATTTAAACATGTTAGTCTAATATTAGGTTTCCATTATTTAAGTAAAAGTAAGTCTGCTCTTTTGCCTCACATTTGAAAACAACTGCAGAGTTAGGCAAAAAAGCACGTACACACACACACACGCATTATGTTTGACGACATGCTTTTTGCATAGTTTTAATCCTCCTTATTTTCAGTTATAACATGCTTTATTCTTCTCCAGTACTTACCAAAGTTCCGATTTTCCCTTCAAATTATCCTTGGAAAGAAGGCAAAATTGAAGTTTATGCCCAAAATATCTAAACAACAATTGGTATCATGTTAATGAAGATGGATTTGATTAATACTCATTTGCAGAATTTATGAAATTGATACTTGGATATTAGACAAATTTATCTTAGTTTGATTGCTAAAACCAAGCCTGTGTGCTCATGAATATGCTAATGAACCTCCATGTGACTAAGCTGTGAGGAGAGGGGCACTCTTATAAACCAGATAGTTGCCATTTACTGTATCACTGTTATTTAATATACCAAATGACATACTCAGGAGTCACTGTGGTTTTATAAGAAACACAGCTGAGCTCAGGTTAACCTAAACACGAATAGAAAAATAATGACAGATTTATACAAAAGTTTATGCCATATTAACATTTTCTAATTAAAAAATACATTCCATGTTAAGGGGAATAAGATTTCTCTGAAAATTGGGCTCCATCCAACAAACTCAATAAAGTATAGAGCTATGGCCTTAATACTATAGGAGTAGGTTGGTTATTTATTTATTATTTATTTATTTATTTATATTTATGTTGGGTTGAGCTGAGTTGAGATTTTGCCTTTTAGTTGGTAGTAAGGTAAAAAACGTACATTTAATTCAAAGCACAAAGGAATAAAAAGATAAAACTTGTTTTACATTTAAAAAATAAATTCACTATTTTGATCATTTTGCAAACGATAATAGTGTGTTAGTTTTGTAGAATACCAACTCTTTTAAGTAAACAAACTAAAGGAAAAAAAGGAAGAAACATGTTCTAGGAAAATATTTGCAATTATCATGTGATAATTAATACTAGTAATCTCATAAACATACACTCTAACTCAGTTCACAGCCAGTGATTCTCTTTTATTTTTAAATAATAATAAAACTTTTATTTTGTTGTTAAAAATTAAATTCTTCATTTTTTTGTAAAATAAGTTATTAAATTAAAAACTAATTTGCTTTCAAGATTACACAAGTATTGGAAAATGCAAAAATTATTGATTTAATGCACAATAAAATTATAATACTAATTAGACATGAAAAAATAATGATCTAGATTTATTGAGGACTTTTCTGTTTAAATTGAAATGGCAATATAATATATAAAAATATATTCCCTATTATTTAAATGATTTCCTTACTTAATTTATCTAAGTATATGTTCTTTTATCCTAAATAACACTAGCTCAATATTTACATTCCAAATTTTACAATTAAAGGTATTCCACCTATTACTGCTTCAATTTTATACTAATTAAGACTCTATATCTTCAAAATTATAAGCCAAATTATAGGTAGGTAAACCAAAATTAAGATGTGAAAACTATCTGGATCCTTTGAGTTGTGTAACTGCTATTGATGAAGGAATTTGGTCAGGAATTCCTATGGGAATTCTATGGGAATAAATGGGAAAATGATTGAAATATCTGGTTAGTATGTAGCCCTGATCTTCTGTTTCTTGTAAATTTTTATTTTCCTTCTAATTTCATCAAAACATTTTCTTATATTAAATGAGAGGATTTCTTGAAATAATGTAATAGTGCTGCATGGTAGAAGTACTTTGGTAAAAAAAAGAGAGCTTTCCTAAGAAATTATAAATGTTTATAGTTCATGCATGGACTTCAAACCCAGATACAGACGAATGTTTTAAATAGTTACGTACTGACTTTTCATCTTATGAGTATTCTGATAGTCTGATTGAGTCAAGGACTCAGAGGTGCTACACATTTGACACTGAGTGTCTTTCATTAACACCATTGCAATGATACAGCTTATGTTTTGGGGTTAATGCCATCTCTGAATCCTAAGCAAAGATAAGATAGAGAATAAAGCCAGTGATTTCAAATAATGTCCTTTGAATATATTTGTTTTTTGAAAAGTTGATACCATAATCCTGATATCTCTAAAATAAGAATTATTTTTCAATCTGTGTAGATAGTCATACAACAGAGTATAAAATCAGTTTTGTTTTGTGAATGTATATTTTGATCCTTTAAAAAATGTTTTGTTAATTTTTGTATAAATATCTCTAAGACAATTCTTAAAAATTAAGTTACTATCAAATTTTAACCATGGAGCTAAAAATTGAAAGCAAATAGTGTTATAATGGTCACAAAAATGATGTAAGTTAAAAATATGTAATAATACTATTAACTGAAGTTTGATTAGTTTTATGTGTTATCAAAGAATTTATCCACATTAACATAAAGCATATAAGGTCATCTTACTTTGTCTTAATATTATTTTGAATTTCTTACTGAAATAAATTCATTATGAATAAAATAATGGTAAAATACATACAGTGAATGTGAAGGTTCTCCTAAATATGCTAGCATTTTGGTTCCATTTAAACTTACGCTAGGCATCACCAGTGAGTAAAGTATATACACCTTCGTCACTCATTTAACACAATTTTTAAAATTACAGTACCAATTCTTTTTTTTTTTTTAAAGATTTTATTTATTTATTTGAGACAGAGAGAATGAGATACAGAGAGCATGAGAGGGAGGAGGGTCAGAGGGAGAAGCAGACTCCCTGCCGAGCAGGGAGCCCAACGCGGGACTCGATCCAGGGACTCCAGGATCATGACCTGAGCCGAAGGCAGTCGCTTAACCAACTGAGCCACCCAGGCGCCCTACAGTACCAATTCTAATTTCTTTTTGTTTTCCTGTTTTTTCTAATCTTTGTTTTTTAGAGTGAATGAAGTTTTATATATTCTAAAAGTTTACATCTTTAACTAACAAAACAATATTTTAGAAAGTGCTAAGATATGTTAGAAAAAAAGACCTTGTAGTAATAACTAAAGCACATTTCTTAAAGATAACTGAATATTGCAGGTAAAACATACTCCAGCTCACATTATTCTTATGATTTCTGAATCCTATGTTTCATACTTGGAACTGGCCTTAGACTCTGCATTAATTTTATGATCCTATAGCATCTTAAAAAGAAGTTAATTCTTTATGGCTGAAAGCATGCATTGATCCTCTGATATTCTCTTATCATTAAGGAAAGCGAACTTTAGAATATAATGAGTTCTTATTTGTAACTTTCAGTTAGTTATTTTTCTCAAATAACAAGTCTTTGCCTAATAACCTTTGAAATTCAGTTCCTAGTGGTTTTCAACAGTAGTTTCTGAAAAAAAAAAACAAAAACAAAAACAAAAAACAAAAAAACTATAAGTCATACTATTAGTACACTTTAAAAAATTTAATTAAATTATGGAAGAAATTGATGAGGAGTTCCTTTTTATAAAATACGATATTAATATAATATCTCCTAAGAAAATAATCTAAATTAAAAATAATGCTATTTTAATTTTTGTTATTAATCGATGGCATTGGGTTAGGCATTTAATGTGTTCTTTTCATTTCCTTCCCTAATTATCTAATGGCTATTTACAAAGTCACCTTCTAAAAACACGCTTTCCATTTCTACACATGTGTCAGGGAATTCAATACAATTGATGATGGAAAGGAAATAGGAAATCAGCCATAATATTTTTAAGAATCACAAAAATAAGACTCAATTGAAATTTCCATTATTTGGAGAAATTTGTGGGAAAATGCATAGAAAATTATGAGGGAGTTACTCAGAATGAGTCTGTAGTCCACTGTTGATATGCCAGATTATGGATGATTAAGTACAGGATTTCTCCACTGAAGGACATTTTGCAGGGTATAATTATATAGGTGGGAAAGAATATATATGTGTGTGTGTGTGTGTGTGTGTATATATATATTCTTATGTCAAATTATGTCAATCAGTATAATTTGAACCCAAATCCGATATCTAATTTTTATATAAATAAATTGTATCAGTCAATATAATTTGAACCCAAATCTGCCAGCTAATTTTTCTTAGCAACAGATTTGTGACAGCTCTATACCAACACCCGAGTAGACAATGGTTTCCTAACAGTCCAGCACAGTCTGCCCTGGTGAAGGAAGCATTAACAGATGTTTCATCTCAACAGTACTGTTAAGTTTTTTTCTGGACATTCGGGTTTTTTTTTTAACACACTTTAATTTCTGTTTAATAACCTGACATACATATTGATATCTGTATGTTTAATAACCTGACATACATACTTGGGAAAACTTTGTTACTTTTCTTTATTCACAGTTATCTCTTTCACATCCTCCCCCCAAAGCCTGCAGAAGGATACCAGACAAATTGAAGTAATACGCTGTTAGCTAAAGAGTTGTAAAATTACAGCTAATGGACAAATAACATTTTCTCAATCCTAGCTGGTTTTTTTTTTTTTTTCTTCTTTTTCTTTTGTAGCCCACCCCATGATCCAATACAGCGGAAACAATTCAGGGTTAGCAAGAGAGAGACTTAACCACATCTGGCAACAATGAACAATGAAAATTCTATTATTTCAATAGTTGGAGATATATGTGTAAATAAAGGTGAAAGGCAAATAGAAGACACATAATAAATTCAAAGTGATTACTTTTCTTTGAATTCTCCATTTTGTTCAACTACAGAGTGACTGAGACTCCAGGACCCCGTAAGTAGTTACTCTTTCCCCCATTTCTCAGAGTACTAACTATATAAAAAGTTTAAAGACCCTTCCTGGGGGGGAAATGTTTTCCAGCTGTCAAAATTTAAGCTGAGCTAATAGTAGAGCAAATTTTAAAAGGCATTGTTCCCTGATTAAGTTACTTGTTTGAAGTATGCCTTTTAATCCATTTAGATTTTTATTACTTGCTAAATTTATCTTCTAGAATATCACTGTACATAATAATATCCAGTAGTAATAGATTTTGTATACATTTTGGAGTAATACACTGGAGTTTCTTTAACATATGAAATGAGAATATGTTTCAATATTATTTCAATATCACTAAATTCTACAGTAGAAACACTGCCAAACTAAAGGAGAATACTATTCAGAATACATAGATTTATTCTGAATAATGTACTTACCCAGCACAGCTTCTAAAGAAATTCTTGGTGAAATATTCTTAGGATGGAATTTGATGTTCTGAGATTTCTGCAGAAGAGATTTACCCCCGGGGCAAGGTGAGGAAGAGGGAAAGCCTTGTAATGTAATCCCGCCGGCAGGCTGAGGTCCAGTTAGCAGAGCTTGATGATCCTAAATCAGGAGGTGATACTCTCTGCTGGAGAGAGAGGGTTGTTCTGAGTAGATTGGAAGTGTTGTCACATTGTATGTGCTCAGCAGCAGAAGGGAAACATCAGAGCTTCCTGTTACATCACTCTGACCCCGCCTGCAGTTAGTGTTAGGTTACTTTCTTTCTCAAATAGCATACCCCAGGAAAGCAGCACTCCTTTCTTATTCTGAGACATGAGCAAGAAGCAGCCTGAACAGACAGAGATCATATGCTGTATGAATACATTGTTAGCAGCAAAGCTGGCTGGATTTCACCTTGACGGAGTTCTGTTAGAACTTGCCACATGGAGCTGCCTGTGTTTTGAAGGAAATCTGAATATAATATCCTGCTCCAACAATTAAAGGAGTTAGGGGAGTGTGAGTGTGGTGTGTGTGTGTGTGTGTGTTGAATTATACTTTACAAAGCATTGAGGAACTATTATTTAACATGTCTTTCTTCATAAGTAAACACAAAAATAATATCTGCATCCATCATAATTAACTCTGTGATCCAACTCTTACTGAGTTCTAATAACCAGAGCCATTATCCGATCAGTTTTTCACAATTAAATGATGAAACTTTATCCTGTTTTTAATATTTTTAACTTTTTTACTTTGTCCATGACATAACTATGTGTGTATATGTCATAAACAAAACCACTGTGTGTGTATGTGTTGTGTGTGTGTACATATACACAGGATTTTTTGTCATTATATATTAGGGAAAATGATCTTTTGACAATATATGTATAAGTTTAAAATAATTGCAAATATTTTAATATATTTAACTTATTATCTTATCACCTATGAAATAAAAAAGTAATTTATATTACGTTTATCCCTCAAAATAACCTTACCAAAAATGCAGATCACTTATAATGATTATGTAAAATATGTAACATACTCTAATTTTTTAGAAAAAGTTTTCCCTCAAAACATAATTTTATTCCAAATGTGTTTAATAAATCATTGGACATTATCTGGGAAGAATGCTTTAAATTTGAAATGCACGTGTTTTTAGATAATATGATAAGTGTTTGAGGTACAACAATGATCATAATTGCTGAAGCCTAAACAGCACTGGGCATCAATTTCTTCCCCTGTAAACTAGAAGAGATGAATTAAATAATATATAAAATCGCTTATATCTCTAAGATTTTGAATCAACAAATTATGTAACATTTAGAAATAGGTAAGATACTGGGATAATTATTCAATTCTTAGTAAATTTGAGATCAGAGGCACTGGAAATATTAGTAAATTACTGCAAAATTCAGGAATAACAATTTTTGTTAACTAACAAAGGAAGACAAGGCAACATAAATTAAAAGGATACCATGCTCTGAAGCAGTACGCTCCTGTTGACATTTTTATTATCTGGATCCATGGAAGAAACTTATTACACATCTTTGATTTTAAGATCAATAGGATCAAGGTGAATAAAAATAAATAGATTTAAAAATAGGATATATACTAATCTCTGTCAGTAATAGTTAAAAGACTTGTAAGAAACTGAGTGTTACAACTTTGGTTATTGAGAGATAGAAATAACCAGAGGGGTTAAATTGCCAGGTTATAGAATATTGTATTTTCAGTTACAGTTTGGTTAGCTTTGCTTTGGGAGGCTGCTGAGACGTACTTCATTTTGAGCTATTTCCTTCAGCTCATTGGAGGAAAAGTCAATGTTGCAAACTATGTCTGGCTCCACAAACAGGGTTCTTTAGTCAGAATACTGCTGGAGATAATCCCAAGTGAAAGCTTGAATGAATTCTGCCACGAGGGAGACACTGCTCAGGGAACTACTAAGAAAGAAGTCGAAAGCACTGGGGTTGGACCCAGAGACGTGAAATTCCAGTCCTGGCTCTGACACTCTCTAGTGTGACTTTTGACAAAACTTTTTAGGTCTTAGTGTTCCCATCTGAAAATCCAGAGTGGAATCAAGTACTAGATTTTAATATCTGAATGATCACTGTCCATGTCTTCCAATCTTCCATGTTTTATATAATATCTGACCCCTAGAAAGAGATTAATATAGCTTTTGAACTTAAGTTATGAAAAACTAAAACTTTTCCCAATAAGTTCTCAAAAGCATTAATTTTTTTTCAAAGAGTCTTTTATTTCATTTGCCCAATACTAGTAAATTCTGGTGAATAAAAAGTCTATGCTTGGAACTTATGTCTTAAGACTCTTACACCAATGCTCTTTCCCCTCTACTTTACATCAAGTGATATACTAAAGGCTAATAGAGATATCATATTCCTATTTAAATGATTGGTCAGGCATATGGTTATAGTCCATGAAGATTCTTGGATAATTCTTATGGGTATCATCGATAAGCCTTATTTAGAGGTAATAGGCAAACTGCATCCCACTAGTCAGATCCTTAAGAGTTGCCATTTTATAAACTCCAGATGAAATAAATGGCATGAAGACTTCCAGGGAGCCCCTCTGGGTATGGAGGGACAAGACAAAAGATGGATGATGCAAGTTTCTCAAGTACACACTGAAATATGATGACAAATATTTAAGAAAATGCAGTAGAACAAAATGAAAATATTTCAGTAATCAATGAGGTGATTCTTAGGCAATGTGGCATTAGTCAATAAATTAATTCAGCATTATGTATTTCATATATATATAAAATAATCTTTTTCCATACAGATTGAAGACACTGATGACCATTTAATAATTAGTGATCAAGCTTATTTTTTGAGCTATGTACTGTAATAGTTGTGTTGGGGAGTTACGGAAAAAAAGGATGTGTCCTGCTGTATAGTTATTTGTAGCACAAATTGACTACACATGAGGATTCAAGCACCAGATTCTCTGCAGTTAGCAACTAATGCTACAGAGTCTAGATGTAGCCACACAGAGCTGTCAATAGGTTTTTCTATAGAACTGAGGAATAATGTATAATTGAAAAATGACATATATAATGATAAATAGTTGTCCATGTTAGAGTCCTACACACAGGACTGTACCTGCATTTGTGGTCCCATGTAAGTCTCACAAGTGCCATAGTCCCACAATAATGAATACCAAGTGCCATGTGCAATGCGCTTTGACTCATACTCAGGAGGAAGCTAACTCAAAATCTCTGGATTACCATTTGTACTATTTTACTAAGTTAGTCAAATGGACCAAAAAATATGTTTTGACAAATTTAGTTCTCTATAGGCTGCACCGATCACTTATTTTGAATTTGTGTAGCTACAGCCTTGGAGGATGGTTCTGCCACAAAAATAAACAAGACAAAACAAAACGAAACACTTTTACATAAAATATATTATGGACAGACTACCTCTGAGGAGAATGGGGAAAGATCTTTACAAATGATATCTATGATTATGTTGTGAATTAATATGTTTCAGGTATTATGTTGTACGTTAATAATTCCTCCGTGTTCTCAGTTGTCTGAGAGTCGTTACTTTTACTCAGATAATTTATGCAGTCAACAAAACTAGGTATACAATGCTTTATTAAAAATGCACCAATTATTTAAGGAGAAACCCATAATTTTTATAATCTTTGCATCAAAAAATTCTATTAAGGTAATAAGTTGACCTGACCTTTTATTTTTTTACCTAGCAATTGCTTAGTATATTTAAAGTTATTTCATTATGAAATGAACTGTATTCAGTAAAAGGACCCAGATCCAATGGCTGGGCCATTAAGAGTGAAAATGCTGTTTTCTGTTATTAAAACCAAAGAGCTGATCTTTAAATCTACTTGTGCACGTAATTTATCATCTTGAAGGAAATTATAATGTTATTTTTAAAATATCTACTAAAACTACAAATTTGAAAAGAGCAGAAAACATTATATCCATATGTAGGTAAATAAAACTATTTTACTAATTTATAGCTTGTGTTTCTTTTACTATTTTATAATGGGTTTCCCCAAGAGAGTCAAACAATATATCAAAAACAAGTGGCTAAAAATCTGCCTATTCTTTTCATTATTCTCACTCATTGTTCTTACTAAATTCTGATGAATTTGGATCTCCCAAGAAAATCAATGTTTTATAGATACTCATGATCGTTTGAGCCTCTCCTCCTCCAAAAGGAATAATCCTAGAAAGCTAGAATAAAGGGCTAACACTGGCAAGTGAGATACATCATGGACAAAATCAAAATGAACGCTTCAATACAACAAAATTATAAATGCTCACTTAAATGAAGGTACAAAATGAACTTTCTGAGAGTGAACATTGTCAATTAGGGTGATCATATGTCCCAGTTTGCTAGGGCAGTCCCAGTTTATATTTCCACACTCAAAAATGTCATGATTTGAATGGGAAAAAAATACATGATCACCCTAGCCATGCTTATACATGTTGAACTGACAAGTGGTAACATAAATATTGACAGTGAGTAATGTCTTTGGGAAACTTGAGTCTCTGTTTCCCAGAAGAGTTTAAAATAGGTCTTCCTATTTCTAGGATAGTTTTAGTTGGCATTGAAAAAGATGCCCTTTTTGTCTCTGGATATGTATTTATTGTGAATTTATGCTGAATTGCTTCTTATTTGCAGAATATCAATCTTGATTACGAGAATAAATGATTTATTTAACTTTGAGTTTATGCATGTTGACTTAAGTAACATATGATTAAAGTCCCATGTCTTAAGTTCTAAAGATGCCAAATAGCATGAATGTTTTCCCACCAAAGACTTTTTTGTTCAGCTATTGTCATATTGGTATAACTTGTAAAGTTATTAATAATTTATATTTTTCTCTTTAATAATTTACTCATATTTAACATCACTCTATTATATACAGTGAAAGTTTTTAAACAAAAAGGAATGTGGAACTCTATGTAGTGCATATATTAAAGAATAATACAACAAGAAAAGTAGCAGATCCTTTTTATAAGCTTAGCTTTGAGGAATTAGGTATCTACAGTCTCATCCTGCCATCTAGTGTTAAATATTCTCAAATTGCAAAAAGTTGCTCTCTAACTGAATAATGAAATTCTTCTTTTCTCTGATTAAAAAAAAGCCCAACAGCTAGGGAAGATTATGAAGAAAATATTCTGATGCACATGATAACTAGAGTTACAATGGGCAAGTACTTACTGTAGACTATACAATTAAAGTATCAACTTATGTATAGTGAAAAAATACATCATAAAATATTTAGATGCAAAGGGAAAATAATTAAATGTTAAAACATAATATAAGTAAAAAAATAAATTAAAAAGACCTACCATCTTTTGTCTTCCAATAAATATATATATTACATACATACATATATAATATGTATATTTAAATATTTGAAGCGATCTAAAGCTGGACAGCTCTGAAGCCCATGGCTAGGCTAGAATGGATTAACTCCTATGTATCTGACCAGGAATACAAATCAAATCTTCAAAAGTTTACAACAAAGTGAAAGTGTCTCTGACGTCTGTTAAATCAGTCCCTCACTATATCCAAGCATAAAAAATATATATTCTATCACTATGTGTCAGAAAAAAAATCAGTCACTAATTGGCTATACTCCCGTTCTGGCTAAATACAGCTGACATTTGAGAGAGACATTATTTGGGGGCATACTTATTACCTCCAAGATCTCTCTCTATAAACATTTGTATCATAAGAAATCAAGGTTTTGGAACAACAGCCTTCCATTAAACACATATTAATTGATCGCCTACCATGTGCCAAACATTTGGACAGATACTGGAAGTACAAAGTGGTCCTTTGTACATTGTCATGTACAAAAGACATGGTCCTTGATCTCAAGGAATTTATTTTCTATCCTCAGGTAGACATTTAGAAAAATACACTTATTTTTGCTTATATTGCTTAAATAACTCAGATTGTTAAAAACAGTATGTTCAATGACTGGAACAAATCAGGCTGAATAGATAGGAAGGTAGGATGGAGGGAGAACATATTTCCTGTAGAAAAGCACTTTCTCTGAAGATAATAATTACTCTGGAACCTAGAAGGGAAGAAATATGAGGCATTCCATAGATTAGAAAGAAGTATTTGGATGCCAGTAATTTACTGAAAGAGTGCTCTTAAAAATTAGGCAAAAGCATTAAGATAATGAAGCAGGTTTGGAAAAAGGATGAGGTGAGCAAACATGTGGATTTGACCTAAGCAATCAATTGCTTGATCAGGGTAGGGCTTTGGAATGTAATTTGCACGACAGAGTTGGCCTCCCTTGATGCAAGGGAATCTGTCTTTACTGGCTCCTTATTAGTCAGTCATTGTGTGAGCCGCTCTGGGAGTGGGGCACGTAATTTCTAGAGAAAGAACTACTATCAGCTGAGGACAGTTTGGAGAAGGATGCAGCTGAGGGCTATGAGCGGCCAATTCTCCCAGCAACTGCGAGATGAGTGCACTGGCTCAATAAAACACATATGGGAGGGGGCACCAAAATAGAATTTGCTGGAAAACTGTGACAAGCAAACAAAATCTGTCCAAGTGCTGCACCTAGAATATTTGTAGAGTCTGGAGACCAATCAGTAAGAGGAGAGTCCCACATGAATACATCAGGACATAAATTGTAGGACCTTGTAGACTATGGTAAGGAATTTGTATTTTATTCTACGTGGGACGGGTCATAAAATCCAAATCGAGTTTTATGCTTTGTTTGGGTGTGGTTGCGTCTGGCTGGGGTGGGGGGGGCTAGTGTGAGGAGGCAAGTACCAAAACTTTTCCTGTGAAATGTTTCCATGTCTTTCTGCAGTTATTAATGAAGTTAATGTCCACAGCGTTCACCAGGGTTCCTTACATAGGGTATCCTTAAAATTCCCTTCTCGTGGTATTTGTGGATATTCAGAAAATAAAAACACTACAATTGAAGGAATCTTTTTTAAATTAATTGTAAAGCATAAACAAATTCAATAATGATTTGTAGTGATTAGTACATCTTTACTTAACATCTGGTAGTGCTGCTGGGTCTCTGTTCTGTTTTAGGAGAGGTTGAGGAAGAAAAGTAACATTGATAACTGGCATTTTTCCAGATATCTGCTATATGCTTTAGATATTTAACTCCGTGAGGATTTTATTCTCACTCTTCAGATGAGGGAATGGAAACTTAGTAAGTTTATCCAACTGGAAATTGGTAGAACTGGAGCTTGAAACCTAAGTGCTTTAGTTTTTAAACCCGTCCTCCTTTACAACATTATTGGCAAAATATTTAATCTGGCAAACTACTTCAGTTACTTTTGAAAGAAAATTGTATGGACTATAAGTAAAGTGATGTTGGTTACTGAGGCTTCAGTGAGATAATTCTACTAGAAAAAAAAAATGAGTATTAGCAAGATAGGAAAACAGCACAGTGTTTAGCAAATTTACATTAGAACTTCCCCACTAGCTTAGCTATTTTTCTATTTAAAATATCTGTATTTTTGATTTCTATCCAGATCCTGCATTTTTCAATATTATTTATACATGAATGTAGTATAAGTTTTTGAATATTTGAGAGGATGACACAAGGAATAAGGGTGGTCATTTTTTTAAACTCAAAATTTCCTAGAAACAAGACATTTAAACTTTGTAAGGTAAATTTTACCTCTGTAAAAGGTAAATTTTACAGAGAAATAAAAAAGAACATTCACTGATTTTAATCCCCTTTTTACCCATGTTATGGAACTTTCCATATTAAAAATATTTGTAGCACCTCTTAGGCAATTAGTTCAAAAACAAGTTACTAAAATTTTTAAAAATTCTCATATACATAATTTTTACATTTTTCTCAGTTAATCTTAAAACCACTTATGTCAATTCCATTTCTCATTTTATAAAACTGTTACTTTAGCAAACAAAATTTACCTAAAAGTTCCTAATTTAACTTTTATTGCCTCACTTAATTTGAGTAATTGTTAGAGCTCAGAGACTATATTCTGAAGCCTTAAAATATTAAATATTTAACAAATTGTAGTATGAGTAGTTAACCATTTATTAAAGGCTTATGATGTAGCAAACACTATGCTGAGTACTTTACATGTGCTCTCATTTACCCTCATGATCATTTCACAATAAAGAGACCATGAGAGATACCAAGGCTTCACAAGCTCAAATCCAGGTTGATTTGAATCCAAATTCTATGCTCTTCATTATTTTATTTGATTTGTTTTTTACTTCCACAGCCTTTAAAATATTACTCATTTGTGTCTGACAGTTTATTGAAGCTGTGAGATTTACTATATTTTGAAGATTTTCCTCCCTGATTGACTGTGTATATATGTAATTTGGGAGGGAGAAAAAGAGAATGTGCAGAGTTAAATAAAAAGTTTCCTATCATACTTAACTTTACAGTTCCAAAGACTTTCTCATTGAATAATGTCAGATATTTTGAGTAAAAAATGGTAATGGTTTATTTCTTCTCTGGAGTAGCAATTTCTTAGCCAGATGGATCATTTAGGTAGCTCACAGCTGTTCACATTTAGAAACTCTGGAAATTTCCCTAGAGTGATTTGCAAATTTTGTGGAACGTTGGTTGAGAGTAGGGAATATGTTTAAAAAATAGACTATTGGAAAGTAAAAATTCTTGCTTTCTAATTCCAAAAATTGATGAAGGAAGAAGGAAGTAGCAGTTTTGTCTGGCTTCTAACTTGAGAGCACCTGCAGCTTAAGGGGTCAGCATATTAGAATTATAACCTCTGAAAATACATATTAAATATACATTAAAACCCCCCAAATAGGTTCATAATTGATTTAACTAATGTTATCTCATAATGAGAACAGCAGCAAATGAAGAACAGCAAATCATCAGTAATGCTGACAGGAATGATTTAATTTTGGCTACAGTTGAATTTAATTAAAACTTGTTAAAATAAATTTTATATTGAAATAAAAGATTTTGGTACTAGAGATTTATTTTCACTAAATTTTGCTAGTTCCTTTATGAATGATATTTAAAAGATGGGGTACCCATGTGGCTCAGTCAGTTAAGCAGCTGACTTTCGGTTTTGGTTCAGGTCATGATCGCATAGGTCCTAAGGTGGAGCGCGCCCCTCTCCCCACCCTGCCGCGTGGAGCACCGCCCTGCGTAGAGCCCCTCCCCGCCGTGGAGCCCCAGCGCTCCATGCTCAGCTGGCAGTCTGCCTGAAGATTCTCTCCCTCTGCCCTCCCCCAACTCATGCATGCGCTCCCTCTCTCTCTAAAATAAATAAATTTTTAAGAAAGATTAAACACTTTTATAATTATTTCAAAACTTTCATGAGCTTAAAATGCTTTGATGATTTAGTGTAAATCAGAAGCACATGAATTACTTTCTCCAGAATGCATATTATCTTGAGAGGAAAAAAAGTTAATGTTTCAGAATTTTTTTTAAATCATAAGCAAAACCAAAATGTTAAGGCATTCAGAATCTCCCAAAGTGAGTGGAACCCCTGTAAGTAATAAATTGGAAGCTTCTCATAAAAATCTTCTGATGTCTGGGAATCAATCAGGCACTGAAAAACAAAATCTGTTACGGATGTGGTCAATTTGGATATGGCAGGCTGCATCAACATAGGCCAGTTTTGAAGGAAAATAGCCGACCACTGAAAATGACCACCGTATGCTAGAAGAGATGTTATTACCAAGAGAAGAGCCTAGCCAATGTTGATTTTTTTTGTTTGTTTGTCTTTTTGATCACAGACCATCTTTACACTTTTTGGCATACTGTGTATTGGAGTTGAATGCTTTTAAATAGAGAACATTCCGATAAAAACCTAAAATGCCAAAATCGGGAGAATTCTTATAGGCAGTCTAGCTCAGTCGTTCATCTCAAATATGAGCAAATGTGAGACTAAAGAAATGAGATGACAACTTCACTGCCAAGTAGGGTCAGTATTGGTACAAAAAACAGTATCTTAGGTCACACTATAAAACTTTTCCCCACAGGCTCTGATGGAAGGTGAAAGCATTAAACAACTCTATTTTAATTAACTTTTATTTTTCTGGGAAAGCACTACAGGCACATCATTGAAAGATCAATTAGCCTTTTAACGAGTAAACAACTAGTATCCTCCCTCAGACTTTCACATCCAACTTTATTCTGGCTTCCTTCATTCTTGCCATTGAGAGGTACAATTCCACTTTATTTAAACTTCTCTGTGATTTTTCCCCTACATTCTTCTCTGTCCTTTCGGAATTTTCTCTTTATCACTAGTATCTGAAATTTCCTCTGTGTGTAGGGGGTGTGCTGGGTAGTTTTCCGTTGTTGGTTATAGCACACCGTTTCAATAAAGGAAACCTATGTTGTTTACATCTTTAAAATCTCTCTCCCCTCTCTTAATAGCCTATTTTTCTGGACTTTCTATTACTTCAAGGTTGGGCTCCTGAATTGATTTCCTAATTTTCTTATTTTTTATTATCCAATTTTTTAAAAAGGTTTTATTTATTTGGCAGAGAGAGAGAGCAGAGGCAGGTGGAGTGGCAGAGGGAGAGGGAGAAGCAGGCTCCCTGCTGAGCAGGGAGCCAAATGCAGGGCTTGAACCCAGGATCCTGGGATCATGACCTGAGCCAAAGGCAGATGCTTAACTGACTGAGCCATCCAGGTGCCCCTTTTATTATCCGGTTTTCATTTGTATGTCTCTTTCTCTTTATAGCTTAGAGATTTTCTTCACTCCTCTGTTTCTTAATTTGAAAAATGCTTATGTATTGGGGTGCCTGGGTGGCTCAGTTGGTTAGGTGATTGATTCTTGATTTCAGCTCAGGTCATGATCTCAGGGTTGTGAGATCAGGCCCCACATAGGGCTCCACGCTCAGTGCAGAGTCGGCGTGGGATTCTCTCCCTCTACCTCTACTTCTCCCCATAACCCATCCCACCACCACCCTCTGCTCAGGTGCTCTCTCTCTCTGTCTCTCTCCCCCCCCCTCAAAAAAAATGCTTATGTATTTTAACAATTTCTTCCTTCATAATCTCATGTTCTTGTGTCCCTTCTCTGCAAATACTAAGGGCTACAATAAATAGAAGAATATTTAGCTCTTTTTATGTCCCTCAACATATTTGAATTTTCTCTAAAGGATTTAAAAAAATTTTTTTTTTGTATACATCTTTCATGAGATTTACTGCTACATACATTAGGGTTTTTGTTCTGTTGTAGCCAGTATATATTTTCTATTTTTCAATTTAGTGTACAAAAATGCTATTGATTTCATGTATTGAACTTGCATGTAGCAATCTTGCTATACTTGTATTATTTCTGTTTTTGATTTTCCTGGATTTTCACTTATGATAAGCATATTATATGAAAATAACTGTGATATAATATACTTATGCCTAATTTGTTTCTTTTTGTTTTGGTGTAAAATTAAGACTATCTGTATATGTTGAAGAGTAATAGATATGGAGAACATCTTGATCCTGTTACTGAGTTTAATGGGAATGTTTCTGAAATTTTGCCACTACATATCACGTTGTATGTTTTTGGTAGATATGCCTCATTAGATAAGAAAGAGCTCTATTTTGCTCAAGTTTTAAATCCTGAAACAGGTGTTGAATTTGGTCAAATGAACTTTATCTATTAAATGATAATTTGGGTTATTTTTTCTGTTGATACTTTTTATTACACTAAATAATTACCAAATGTGAACCATCTTTATATTCTTAACAATCATTGGTATTACTGATTTTTTTTTCCCCTTTTGCCTCAGATTCCAATATGGCTGTTACTGATCTTGTCTTTTTAATAATTTTGATACTTTCATCATGAATTGCTTTATTTTTAAAAACTGCAGTACAATATTATTTTTCTTGGTTACTGACTTTGTTTTAATGTCTTCTCAAATTTCGTGCCTGAGCCTCACTCCAGGCCCAACCCTGGCTGTCAGATCACAAATTGCAGATAGTTCTTGTGGCAACTGGATACCTGGAGTGGACTCGTGAACTTAACCAGAAAGTAACATTTCTCTCAGCATAATATTTGGGTCAAGGCTGGCCATAAGATATTTGGGTCGAAAAGAGTGCGGCCAGGATTTTTTTTTTATATAAGAAATTTTTTTTAAGAGTTTTATGTTTACAGCAAAATTGAAGAAAAGGTGCAGTTTTTCCATATATCTTCTACCATGACACATGCATGGCCTCCCCCATCGTCATCAATCCCCCAGCAGAGTGGTGCATTTGTTACAGTTGACGAACCTCCACTGACACATAATGATCATCCAAAGCCCATAGTTTATCTTGGTTCACTCCTGGGGTACAATCTATGGATTTGGAAAAATATATAATGACATATTTTCATCATTAAGGTAACCTACAGAGTATTTTTACTGTTTTGAAAATCCTGTGCTCTGACTATTCATCCTTCCTTTCCTACTTACCCCTGGTAACCACTGATCTTCTACCATTTCCATAGTTTTGCCTTTTCCAGAGCATCATATATTAGGGATCCTACAGCATGTAGACTTTTCAGATTGGCTTCTCTCACTTAGTAATATTCAAAATTCTTCCATGCCTTTTCATGGTTTCATAGCTCATTTCTTTTTGACATTGAATAATATTCTGTTGTCTGGATTTAGCACAGTTTATCCATTCATCTGCTGGAGGACATCTTGGTTTCTTCCAAGTTACAGCCATTATGAATCAAGTTGCTACAAATATCTGTGTGCAGGCTTTTGTGTGGACAAATATTTTCATCTATTTGGGTAAATAGCAAGGAGCATGATTGCTAAATGGTATAGTAAGAGTATGTTTACTTTTGTAAGAAACTGCCAAATTGGTTTTGAAAGTGGCTATACCATTTTGCATTCCTACCGGTAATAAATAAGAGTTGCTCTTGCTCTATCCACCTCCTTGCCAGCATTTGGTCATGTCCGTGTACCTGATTTTAGCCATTCTAATAGATGTGTAGTAGTAGCTCATGGTTGTCATTTGTATTTTACTGATGTTCTGTGTTGTGGAGCATCTTTTCATACACTTATGTCATCTGTAGATCTTCTTTGGTGAAGTGTCTGTTAAGGTCTTTAACCCATTTTTTTTTTAACAGGGCTGTTATTTTTCACTTTCAAATGTTCTTTATATATTTTGGATTACAGTCCCTTATCAGATGTGTCTTTTGGAATATTTTCTCCCAGTTCATGGCTTGTCTTCTAATCTCTTGACATTATCTTTTGTAGAGCAGAAGTTTTAAATTTTAATGAAGTCCAGCTTATCAGTTATTTCTTTCATGGATCGTGCCTGAGGCCAGGACTTCAATTCTTTTGAGGTAAGAGAATCTAAACTTTCCTAGAAAACTTTATCTGAGAGGATGTGGGCCTTAAATTCTAGAAGTCATCTTGAAACCTGTGAGATTAAAAAATAAAGGCAAAAAATGTTGGGCAGCAGAATCAGGAATAAAGATAGACTGAGTTTTCTAGACAGTATGAGGCCCTGAGTCCATCTATACTGAGGTAAAATACCTTTGGCCTTTCTAATTTTGTGATCAAATATATCCCCATTTTGTTTCAGACTTTAGGGACCAGAATTTTTTTGGATGAGGAATTTTGGCCAGAATTTTTGGGTGAGGAAATCCTATTCATTGTCCTAATGCTCTATTTTATTATATTAGATGTCTAAATGCCTACACACCTCTCTCGCTCGCTCGCTCGCTCGCGCTCTCTCTTTGGTGAAATGAATTACCATGTATTACTACTCCCTTAAAAAGTGATGTGAACAATTCTAGCCAAGACACCAGCTCTGTGACTGTAGTTCAGAGATTGGTCCTAAGGGACTAACAGGATCTGCTCTGTTCCATAGAACAGAATACAGTAAAAGCAATTTAGGTGTGTTCATGCTGAAGTTCTTGAGAAAGAATTGAAAGTCAAAAGTTGGAAACAAAATTCAAATACTAACTTCATAAAAAGTAAACAAAAATATGAGCAGCTGATAAAGGAACTCAAGGTTTTTCCTAAATAGTTGATTACTTTAATGTCATTTTCTTCCTTATTCTGGTATGGAAATGGGCCAGGACACCTTCAATAGTCAAGATTGGAAGTCCCTTATAAAATGTATAGTTACATGACACATATTTAAATATAGATGTCATAATTATATAATTGTATGAGATGATTGATAGAAATACATATGGAATGGAGCATGGATGGTAAAACATAGTATATTAATTTGTTTGACAAATAAGATGTCCTAGTATATGAATGCACATTTGTAATTGAAAGGAGATTATTAACAAATTCCTGTAAAGAAGGTAAAAGTCAACTGGAGCTTATGGAACAATTTTTTTCTTTGTCTTAGGACCCAATCTTTGTAATAACTGAAGAACACTAAAATTTTTTGAAGTATAAAAAACATCATAACAGTCACATTTTATTATTCAGGATAATATTTTATTATAATGTAAAAACTAAAATCATTTGAGCAGTTTTCAGTATGATCTGTTGATATTGAACATAGAATAAACAAAGTAGGTAAATATATATAAATTCTGTATAATGTAATTCTACATAAAATTCACAGTTAGATGTATTTGATTATGTAAAACAAAGCAAGACCATACCACCAGAGAGCTTCTTATCTAAAAACAGAGTAAAAATAATATTCTCATGAATTAAACATTGCAAACTATCTTAGTGAGTCTTTCTTGATTAAATAATGAACCCATGAATGGTTTTTGGAGGAAACATTCAACTCACTAATGTGTTATTTATATGTTGTTGGTGGCAACTAATCACTTACCCTAAGGAGACATTACCCTTTATTTAAAGGTGTTGCTATCCATGTATAAATGATAACAATGCATATTTCACGGGGATTTTGATTTCCAAAAGTCTCAAATTCCACAGCAAAGATCCAGTTTAAGGCAGTTACTTATGTATATATTGTGTATATTATTACATTTGAAATCAAGATATAAAATTTTTAAGTCAACAAATTGACACTATTTTATAATGATGTAAGTTTTATGCCATAGGATGAAAATGATTTATAATTCTATCTTAAGACTTCATATTCAGCCTCAAAACATAGTGATTTTATAGCTCACATCAGCTGGACCCTGAATTCATGTGGATAGTTGGGAAGAGATCATATTTTTAGGTAGGAAATCAGCATGAATAAGCTGAGTAATTAAAGATGTATTCAGTGAACAGTGTAGACCCTTTTAACTAAATTGAAATAGTCAAGAAAGAGCAGTAGTTAAGTCCAAAAATATATATATCAAAATAAAATTGTGGGGAATAGGGTGGGGTTAAGTACCAACTAGTGAGTCCTTGATGGATTTTGAGTGGTAGAGAAATATATTGAATTAATTCTTAGGAATTAAATCAATACTGATGTGAAGAATGCAATAGGGGCAAAAAGCCTGGAGTTGAAGTTTACAAAAAAGGAAGCAATAGTGTTTAGATACTGATTAGATATGTATATGAAGAAAAATAAGTCAAATTGGGTTCAAACTTTCAAGGCTGAGGAGCAGGCAAAATTAAAATACTATTGCTAGAGAAAAGTCATAAAGCTAAACTAAGCGGATGAAGTGATTAGTTGTTTCTAGATGATAAGTTCAAATTTAAATGCAAAGTTAGAGATGAACGCTATAGAAACTAGAATGTCCAGGAGGCTGTTGAGAGAGTGAGTAGCTGAGCAGAGAAGGAAATGTATAGATCTGGAGAAAGTGAATTAACTCCAAGGAAAGGTTAAGTCACTGAGAGTCAGTAACACATAGATTTTTCCAGTAGAAGCTTCCTCTTCTACAGCAATAACATGACTTTTTTTCCCCCCGCCTTAAACATGACTTACTGGATTGTACTATGTGCAAAGCCTAATGATAAACGAGTAGATTTCAGTAGGTTTAAATAGTCTTACTATTTTGGGTAAGAGAAAATTTTGTTAAACAACAAAATTGGGAAGTACTGAAACAATTTCCTTTTTTTTTTTTTTTAAAGCTGACATCTTTAAAATTTACTCGAATGAATTTTGTTGTTTCACAGGATTTACAGTCCCTTCTAAGATTAGATTTTGCATTCAAGAGATAATTATAGTCAGAAGGGGTTATTATTGCTATGTAATAATAAATAAGGAATCCTCAAACTCATGGTTACAAACAACATTATCATCTCTCATAGTTCTGTGAGTTGCCTGGGCTCAGCTCGGTGGTTCTTGCTTAGAGTTTCCCATGCTCCTATGGGCAGATGACATCAACATCTGTGCATCTGAAGGCTCCACCAGGCTCCTTCACAAGGCTGGCAGGTGAGGTTTTCTGGGAGCTCAGGTGGTCAACAGAACAAAGTGAACCTCACCTCTCTGTGTGGCTCAACAATTTCCTTTTGATTGCCATTAAAAACTTCCCTTTCCAGGTGCCTGGGTGGCTCAGTCATTAGGCGTCTGCCTTCAGCGTGGGTCATGATCTAGGGGTCCTGGGATCAAGTCCCACGCCAGGCTCCCTGCTCAGTGGGGAGTCTGCTTCTCCCTCTGCCCCTCCCCCCTGCTCATGATCTCTCTCTCTCTCTCTCAGATAAATAAATCGTAAAAACAAAAACTTCCTTTTCCACCAAGCTTCTTCTTACCATGATCTGTACGTAACACACAACTTTTCAACCATTTTTACTAATATAATGGGTCATAAGCAAATAAAAAATAGTTAAATCAATCAGAATCAGGCACATGATAGAGTTGACTCTCTTTGTTCAGATAATGGTTTGGCTCAGGACTGATCTGAGGTACTGGTTTATAAAAAAGGAGAAAAAGTATGTCCAGGGAGGGAAGCACATGATGGAATTGTATTATTACCAGCTCTAGTTAAATGTATAATTGAGTGATCCTTACAGAAGGAAGTGCTTGTCACATTTTAGATGTGAAATCCAAAAAGTGTTTGATCTTTAATAGCTGTATTTTTTAATCTGTGCATCGGCTATAAAGGAGATCATCATCTACATGATCAAAACAAATAAATGACAACATATTCTCAAACAGATGATCACCAAATGAAAAAATGGACTGATTTGATGTGGCCAGTAATATGATAATTTGTAGTCAATGGGAAATAGAAAGGGATTGAGAGAATAAATAAATTCATAGTAGTCAGCCCTTGAATACGTACTTTGATTAGATAAATTCTGATATAGATTATTAATAGTGGTTAATATGTACATAGAAAATTCATGGAAATATTCATTGAAAGGATTTCAGGAAAGAAAAAGTAAGAATTATAGTGAAAAGTTTCATCCAAAATATTTAGAACTGATGTAATAATGTAACAAATTTATATTTTTTTAACAAAAATTTTTTCATATACTATTTTCACTGTCTGCTTCTTTCTTTTTCTTTTGGTTTTAATTAATCCTCCTTTTGATATTCTTTGGATGAAACCTATAGAAGGAAGAGAAACAAATTTATTATGCATAATAAAGTAATACAGTAAAACATTTTATCTAAATTTTCTCAAATTATCTTTTAATATATAGAACTAAAAATTGGCTTAAAAGCCTTTAATTTGTCTTTATGCAGAACAACGTATTTCTAAGGAAGTCATTTCACATATATAAGAATTAGCAAAAATGGATAAGCATGTTTCTGAATTTTTATTACTCTTCTTCACTTAGAAATTTGTGCTCACTTTATTAAAGCAAACATGGATGAATATGGTTGGTGGAATTATATGCGATTTTCATTTATGTATTAATACTCTATAAACATGCATCATTTTTATATTCAGAAGAAAATTAGTAACTACATTTAAATGTGCATTATAAGATGCTTAAAAATATTTTGGTATAATTTAAAATGAAAGCTTAGTATGTAAATATTAAAAGAATAAAATGTTTTGTTTCAAGTAGATTATTTTTCTGTGAAAGACACATTATGAGGAATTGTAGTTAACATCTTCAGCAATATCATCTAAATGTAGTTGAAAGGGGGACATATATTACCTAAATTATAATATTGTTTATTATTATAAATAGAACTAATTTCATATTTTCCCCTATTAAAATTTGTTCATAATTTTAATGCAATTGTTATCTTAAACACTAGTGAGTTAATGGGAAAAATGTCCTTTATACCTTTCTTACAAGTCCTAAGACATGCTTTTTTAGAAATAAAATTATTTTCATTCCCTCCACATCCACTGTACTTAAATGGGCGGCATTTCCCAATGACTGAATTGTAGTAGAATCGGCTCTCATTGGCTTGACACAATCCTCTGTCTGCTGGAGTCAGACACCAGGAAGGACCGTGATATTCTAAGAACATCAAGAAAACATGGTAAATTATATATGATAGTTAATCTGAAACTTTTATATTTATTGATTATTTATTCTCTTATAGTATATTTATGTAAAACGGTAATCTGAATAATAAAAGTAGTACTCAGTGAAATTCATGTATTTCAACTCCAGGAAAATGCTTTACTAATCACCAACTGTCCACTACAGTAAGACCTATCTCTAAGAAATAAAAAAGTAGATATATTTGTTAAAGAGAAGTACTTTGGTGACTCTTCATAATGTAAAAAACTAGCTGTACAAATAGACAAACCACTATTCAAAAATTGAACTTATAAAAATTTGTTAACCATATTCACTTTAACAAATTATCAATGTTTACACATCATTTTTGTTCATGAATGTTCAACTTCGGGAGGAAAAAAGTCCTGATGAGGAATCCTTATTCATTGAATGACATCACTGAAGCTGAGGAAGAGTAGTTGTTTTTTGACTAAAGTTCTAAATGATGTAACATAATCACAATTTAAAGCATAGGAACTCAGGTGTAGCAAATTTCAACTTTAAGCTTCCCGAGAAGGATCCCTGAAGAGATGGTTTGATTTAGTAATAAAGTTTTCTTGTGAATTGAAGCATCAGTTCTCGATGAGTTAGATGTTTTTGCAAAGGAAGGAATATAGCTAAAGCCAGTAAGATAGAACATTTACAGGTTTAAACCAGGCAGGCAAGCTGGTCTGTCGATGGGACCAACTACTTTAGAAACCGAAGAAAGAAAATACAACCAGGGTAATAAAAGGATCGCTCATTTTCTTAAGGTAAAGTAGAGAAATAGTTTCAGTACAATGGTAGTTTTTAGCTCTTTGGGGAATCCTGTGAGGGGAAGCTGGTACTCCAGCAGCAGACTTAAACCGCTTAATATTAGTAAACCAATACTGCAGGCAAGTTGGTAGATGGTGAGAAATCAATATAAGAAAACTTTAATGGCTTTGCCAAATTGTGAGCTGTGGCACAGCAAATGCAGACAAAGATGGTATACTAATATACAAAATCGGCAGAAAATAGAACTTTGAGGAATCCAGCCAATGAAGGCAAATAGGTTGGGCAGAAAGCTATAAGTGGTCTGATGACGTGAACCCTAGATGAAAGACTATAAAAGAAATAAACAATTTGAGGGGAAAATGCAGAAATTATTTGATCTAATCTGAATTAATGAACAATAATCCTAATTAGACATGAAAAAATAAGAATCTGCATTTACCTCCTGCCTTCTTGATAATTTAAGTGATTAGAGTGTCTTGATATAATGGCTCCTATAATAAGAGAATTTCTGGAAAATAGGAGTGGGAATACTATAGAAAGAATATACAAGACATTTTAGAAAGATGAAAATTCTGTGTCAAAATTCAAGAACTGTAATCACCTAAAGAATATTGTATAATTTAGGTCTTTGATTAGGTCTATAAACACTAATTTTTTTAAAAGAAGACCTTTGGATCTATAAAACTAAAACATTCAAAATCATGTAGTCTAATTTATCTTCTATGTCATCCTATTTGGGAGTTATAGTGCATGATTATTGCCATCATAAATCAAAATTAAAATGTTATTTGGTGAGAATGTATGCTTAACTTTCTAGAAACTGTTGAAGTCTCCTGTCCCCAGTAATGGTTTATGTAAGAGGAATTTTCTAACAGTATAGTAGAGATATACTGTAATTGAGCCCTACTATGTGCAAACTTTTCCAGTGTCTATGCTCTGGATTCTCATTAACCCAGAACCTAGAATATGAGATGGTTATCAGTTGCTACCACTTCTATCTCCATGAGCTTCCAAAGTCATCACCTGTATTCAGAAACAAAAGTACTCCTCAAGCAATTAGCCTAATATGAGAAACAGAGAAAATTGCTATTTTTTTAAATTCTCAGCAAGCACCCACAGATACTTCATAGCTGATATAGGAGTATGATGATATGACTTATACCTCGATTTCACTTTTGCATTTTGTATACAAGATTTATTAGCTCACAGTAAGTTGAAGATAATATATATAGATGTACCTGTAAGTTGTACACTTCTTTACACATGTTAATTATTATGTCTTAATAGCAATGCTCTACCTAAAGTTCCTTATTCCAGGACAGAGAGAATTTTCTGATGACATGAAATAAATTCATCCTTATTTTCCCTTAACCTGTAGTAAACCTGGCCCCATAACCAAATCAAATCACTTATTAGGTAGGGAGCTTAGCAGTTCTCAATCACAAGACACTGAACAAGCTAGATTGGTACATCTGGGGCTACAATACTTAGACTGAAGATAACAATGGAGAAGGCTCTGAAACCATGGAGGATATACGACAGGTTTGATGGGGAGAGGTACCCTAGCTTCTGTCTTCCTTTGGTCACTGAGTCTTCCAACAATGTCTGCCACTCACCAAATCTACTCAACAGCCAAGGGAAAGAGTACAATATATGTATGGGACAGTGCAAGAAGAAGGCAGGGGGATTATTTTGAAGGCAAACAGATAGTTGACCAGCACAGATGCCATTAGAGAGGTTCATAGCTGTTCATCTATTTCACTTTGTTTGCCCTGATTTTAATCACTACCTGCACAGATTATCAAATACAACTCACTTTTGACCCAGATAATTATTGTGGTTTCCAACACTAAAAATACAAGTATTTTGATAGTGGGTTAAAATTTGAAATTAATTACTAAGAATGTATTATAGTTAACTTGTAAAAGTTTTTAATACTATAATTATCAGTTGTGGAGTTTTTCTAAGGCCATTATTCTTCAGAACATGAATTATACTTGTATGTAAACTAATTCATTTCTCCGAAAATCATTTGAACTCTAAGTAGCTAAGACTATCATTGGATCAGGGCACCCGGGTGGCTCAGTTGGTTATAGCATTCAACTCTGGATTTCAGCTCAGGTCATGATCTCGGGGTTGTGAGATCGAGCCCCATGATCTCGGGGTTGTGAGATTGAGCTCTACACTGGGCATGGAGCCTGCTTGGGATTTTTTTCTCCCTCTCCCTCTGCCCCTCCCCATTCCCTTCTCTCTCTCCCTCTCTAAAAAAAGACTATCATTAGATTGCCTTAACATAGACAACAACAATATGATTAAAATAATGAAGCAGATGGTTTCTCAAAGACATTTTTAGCTCTAACATTTTTTTGAGTCCTTGATTATCATCCAGTTCTATCTCTAACGGTGAGGAAATTGAAGTTCTTGCACCTCATGAGGGGATAAGCTTGACTGTTTTCAATGAACATATGTATTCTAGATAAACATAGGCACTCACCTATTCAAAATCCAGACAATGATATCTACAATGAAAGAAAATATAAAGGTTTTGAAGTAGTTACACAATGAAATTTTTTTGGTCTAGATTTAATTATTCACAGGTATTTAAGATAGAATAAAAAGACACTAACCTGACTTCTGTTCATTTTCCAGAGGGAATTTAATAACCAAATGCATTCTGTCTTGATCTTGCCATTAATAACAAGTTGGATAGCTTCCATTTAGAGGGTATATGATAGGTTTCAGAATTCAGGATCCACTTATATTCTGCCAGGAACTGCCATGATCTAGTATGACTGCTAAACTGAAGGTGGCACTCCAAAATCAGTTTTATATTTAAAGTGGTTTATGTAAATTTTCTGAAACTTATACTGTAAACTTTAAATTTTATAGTCCCTTTGAATCCTTACCATGGTGTCTTTCTGTTCCCATTTTATATAATATTTAGGCTTTTATTTTACCAAACAATTTAGGATTTATGAATTACCCCATCACTTGCTGAGAAATTTTTTGTCTTCTGAGATTGTTTTAGGGAATTGAATAATAAATCTTTCCTTTGAATAACACATTCTTTTTTCCTATAATTTTCTAGTAAAGAAAAATATAAATATTTTAACTTTCTAATTATAACTTATCATTGTAAGACACTGAATTAATACAAAAGTATAACAAATATAAAACAAATGTTCTCAATAATTTGACCCCTGTCCCTTAACCATTATCAATGCTTTGTTGTATATTTTCCTCCAAATTGTTTGCGTAGGCAAACATATATTAGCATACTATTGTTTCTTTTTATACTTGATAACATTTTGTGAATGTTTCCATATTCATATATATTTCATTTTTAATATGCACAGTGTTCATTTCTTCAGTTGACTACAGTACATTTAGTCAACCCATTACTCATGTGGATGTAGATTATTTTTTTCAATTCCAGATTAATGGCTCATGAGCATCCTTATACACTAGTTCAGATCTTTCTAAAGATCTTTCTAAAATTAGAATTGTGTAAAAGCTATACTCAATTTATAATTTGGTGGATGCTGCTGAATTTTCTACCAAAAGCTTATATAAATTTATGCTTCACAATGATGTTTAAAAGTACCAAATCAATTACTTAATAAAATGTGCACCTTACTGCAATGCATTTATTTGTATTCACTTTTCTTCTCTCCTCATACCCACAAAAGTAGATGATTACTGTAGAGATGTTTTTATTAGGTAGGGAGCTTAGCAGTTCTCAAGGTTGCAACTCCCCAAAACAGATACTTTTATGCTGAGCTTCTTCCATACTGCTAGGGATTCTCTAGTAGCTACTTTCAGTCTGTATTTTATTTACTTCATGATGTGGTAGAGAACAAAGATAGCAAAGAAATATGAAAAGGAAATATGCTAGAATGTTGGCAGTGATTGTCTCTGTGAAATGCAAATATGGCCAATTGTCTTTTTCCTTTCTATTTTTTTCAATTTATCTGCTATTATAATATTCAAATTATAAAATAAAATATATAATGTTAGAAATAGGGTTATATAATCAAAATATTTTTTGATTCACGCCAGAGTCCTGGGGTCATAAGGAAAAGGCTGGAGATTGGAATTTGTTTGTGGTTAGAAATGGAGAGTAAACCTGTCACCTGTAAGTATACTATTTACAGATAGTAAATCTGTACTATAGGAAAAGCAGCATCTCCATTCACTAACATGGGAGAGTTGGTGTGAAATGGGCAGAAACTGACATTCTATACTGAAGGAAAAACAGCAGGGAATGGGAAAATTAGTACTGTGGAACTTTTTTCTTTTTTCTTTTGTCTATGTGTACAGTAACTTAGCTGAGGTTGAAATGTAAAAAGCAGGCTTCTAGGACATCTGAAACTGAAAGGTCATGGGGGAATAGACTGTAAGACCCCTTGCCCCAACAGGGAAGCCTCCACAGATTAAAACAGAAGAGAAGTGGTATAGATACCTATTGGGTTGGATTTCTTTGCCTGGATACTGACTCCATGGGCAGAGTTCACAAAGTTATCTTTATCCAGGGATTTTTCTAAATAAAGCCATAAAACAAGCAATACATGGTAAAACTATAAACTAGGAAGCTGTTATAAGTATAATTTATCCTAAGATAATTGTCTTATAATTAGAAAAATTTTTCCTTAAGCCATCTGCAAAATTGAAAACCCTGTAAGATTTTAGTAAAAAGTGAAAATTAACACTCATTTATTCCCTTGATCAGCTTTTAAGGAAGAATGAAATTTTAACAAGTGGAAGAGATAGAGGGGGAAATGGGTGAAGGAAAGCACAAAAGTCCGAATATTCCTAGTGTGGGGCACTTTGCAAACTCCAGGCTATCTGAAAAACAGAGTGCATGGAGAGTATAGTGGGATGCAGGATTGGGAGAGTAGATTTAGACCAAATTAAGAAGGTTTCTGATTACTAATATACCTGGATTTTATGATATAGACATTAATGAACAACTGAAAGTATTGAAGGATGAAAAAGTTCTGCTTGCTCTTTCGTGATGCATGAAGCAAGCTCAGCCAGCCATGTGTAGGCTGAATCCTGCAGGAGACTTGCAATAAAGGAGAATATAAGATGACCCTAACTGAAGCAGGTATAGTGGAAATGAATAAAATTAAGTACCACACTGACTGTGAGCAGAGAGAGAGGTAGAGAGAAGATAATTCTGGTATTTTTAGACTGATTGACTTAGAAGATGGAATATTTTTAATATATTATAAAATAGAATTATAGTATGAAATATAGTCATAACAGTTTCATAATTTATAATTTTATCATGGCTTTCTTTCATTGTAGCTTTACTTAGAAAAATCCCTGAATAAAGATAGAATTGTGAACTATGCCCATGCATTAGCCAGCATCTAAACAAATAAATCCAAGATGTTCGATAAAACATAGAACACAGGTTTAGAAAAAGACAAAATTTTAATTTTGACACCCTTCAATGGAAATACAATATCATGACTCTGTCCCCCCACAACACTTGTGCAGCTGTCTTAGCATATAGTGTAGGCATTGACGTCATCCTTGTATCTATCCCCTCACCCCATTTCACAGGCATGCCTGTAAAGGACAACACCATCTTTCTTATTTATTATTCACAGACTCCCAGTCCCTGTGACAATTCCCATCATATAGGAGCCGCTCAGTATTTGTTGAACTGAACTGGCATTAAGAGGTATAATGGATTTGCGCCTCAGGTCATAAGATAAAATTAGAAACACAGGTTTACAAGTCCTCTGATTAGAGAATACAATCCAAAGACACAAAATATGTATTGGTGTTTTATAATTACGTTTGAATGTTAGAAGGGCTTTATTTTATTTCAAATAATCATAGTATTAAGTGTATTGAATGAAGATACTTCAGATCAAGGTTACAGGCTTTAGTTATATTTAAAAATGATCACTAATAAAATGTATACAAATAATATCCCTGATTATTTTTTCCTGCTATAAATTTCCAATGACACTGGGTAATCATTAAAACCTTCAAATATTAATACTTTTCAGCCCTTATTGTATGCTAAACATAGGGATAAGAATTTTATATATGTCATCATAATCATCAAAAATTTTATGAGCTATTACTTTCCACATGAGGCCAAGAGTTGTGTAATTCTTTCAAGGATACAAAAAGTTGGCAAATAGCAGGACTGGAATTTAAACCTACATCTTTCTTCCCATAAGCCAGTGCTCTTCACCATTATGATGCATCCTCTGAAAACTACTAGAAAATAAAAATAACTGAGCAAAGACAATTTAATAATTATCAGGTAAAGAGAAAGCTGTCACAACTTTCCTTTTATATCCAGTTTCCAAATTCTCTCTTCTTAGGTTCAGAATGTCTTCTATACTTCTTACCCTAAGTTACATGCATGAAGTTGGAGTTTATCAAGTTTGAACAGGAAAAAGGTATCTAATCCAAATAGGCCATCAAATGAAGAAACTGGAAACAAGTCTTGGGAGTAAGAGTGCTGAGCCAAACAGTATTCGAAGAGCCCAAATATTTAAAGGCAAGAATTATTGTGTTTGTATATTCAGTCTGGGCTGATTCTAGAAATAATAGACCAAAGTTCCAGGTGTTTGTATACTCTGTGATCATATTTGCATTGGCCAGTCAGCTATCCATTTAATAGCAATAAGATGTGACAGAAGACTAGAAACCACATTCCACCGTGTCCCTAGAAAAGATAGAGGTGGGATTTTCCTAATTAATACATTTAATAATAATGCTTTCCAAACCTATTCCTGCAAAGATTGGTCATTATTCAAATAGAAGTAAGGTAGAGAATTAAAACATAGAGTAGCACAGGATTTTCTAACCTATTCCTCATTCCTAACCTGCTTTATGGCAGTAAATACCAAATTCATATAATAATAGGGATGTGCCATCTAAAATCAGACACACAGATCAATGGAATAAAAAAGCCCAGAAATAAACCCAAACTTAATATGGTCAATTTATCTATGACAAAGTAGGAAAGAATATACAATGGGGAAAAGACAGTCTTTTCAATAAATGGTTTTGGGAAAACTGGTCAGCTACATGCAAAAGAATAAAAGTGCACCACTTTCTTTATCATATATAAAAATAAACTCAAAATGGATTAAAGACCTAAATGTAAGACCTGAAACCATAAACTCCTAAAAGAAAACATAGGCTGTAAACATTGGTCTTACCAATATTGTAGGAGTTTGTCTCCTCAGGCAAAAGCAACAAAAAGCAAAAATAAACAAGTGGGACTACATCAAACTAAGAAGCTTCTGCACAGAGAAGGAAACAATCAACAAAACTGAAAGGCAACCGACTGGGAGATGCTATTTGCAAATGATGTATCTGAAAAGTGGTTAATATCCAAAATATATAAAGAACTTGTACAATTCAACACCAAAATAACAATTTGATTAAAAATGAACAGACGACCTGAATAGACATTTTTCCAAAGAAGACCTACAGATGGCTAACAAATATATGAAAAGAGGCTTAACATTACTAATCCTCAAGGAAATGCAAATCAAAACCACAATGAGCTATCTATCACCTTATACCTGTCAGGATAGCTAGTATCAAAAAGACAAGAAATAACAGGTGTTGGTAAGAATGTGGAGGAAAAGGAACCTTCGTGTGCTGTTGATGGGAGTGTATATTGATGCAGCCACTTTGGAAAACAATATGGAGGTTCCTCAAAAAATTAAAAATAGAAATACCATATGATCCAATAATTCCACTGCTGAGTATCCAAAGAAAGCAAACACACTAATTTGAAAAGACATATGCACCCCTATATTCACTGCAGTGTTATTTACAATAGCCGAGATATGGAAGCAGCCTAAATGCCCATCAACAGATGGATAGATAAAGATGTGGTGTGTGTATACACACACACACACACACACACATACACCCAATGGAATACAATTCAGCCATAAAAAAGAATGAGATCTTGCCATTTGTGAGACCATGGTTGAATCTAGAGGGTGTTATACCAAATTAAATAAGTCAGAAAAAGACAAATTCCATATGATTTCACTTATTTTGGAATCTAAAAAACAAAAAAGAAAACTTATAAATACAGAGAACAAAATTGTGGTTGCAAGAGGGCAAGGGGATGGAGGAATACTCAAAATATGTAAAGATGATCAAGAGGTATAAAGTTCCATTTATAAAATAAGTCATGAGGGTGTAAAGTACAACATAGGGAGTATAATCAATATTGTAATGACTTTGGTGACAGATGGTAACTAGATTTATGGTGATGATTCTATACTACATGTAAATGTCAAATCACTATAATTAGACCCCTGAAACTAATATAATATTGTAGGTTAACTGTACTTCAATTAAAAAGTGCCATCAAATTAGTATTGTTAATGCATTTGTTTGTAGCTTGTATTCATTTGTGAATAAGTTTTGATTGATAGTTGTATAATGCTCAGATATATAATGAGATACAGTATTTTACTTGTTCATATACAATCTGTCATACAAAATAATTTGATATACAAATTAGAAGTCTGTGGGGTTTTTTTCTTTATCTGTATATTCAAATTTCAGAAACACTTCTCTGGAGGAATCTCATACTGGGGCCAAAAAAATGTATCCTTCTTAAAAGCAGAGATGGTCCAGGAAGAAAAGGATTAGCAAAAGTAGTCAGTGGTCACTGGAGCTGACTGTATCTGGCTGGCAGCAGTCTTGGCAGAGGGGAAGTGCTACATTTTTGTTTCTCACCAGCTCTGGTGTCAGGAAGTAGAAGGTCTTAGGGATCCTCTCCGCAAGTTACCTATTTTTAGAAAGCCAGCTTGTCAGAAAATCAGTGTATGAGGCACCAGATTCATATTTAAATTAGGAGGGAATATCTATGTTTCTGGGTCTGAGAACACATTATGAAAAACAGGGTGCTTTTGTGGGACTATTTAAGTGGGTTTTTTATGAAGTGGAGTTTTTCAGAATTGTTGACAGTGCTAGTGATTAACTGTGGAACTCCTTAGATTATGGGGGATATTTTCTTCGCAGAAACTTTCCGTGGTTGTAATGTGTAAGCAAATCTTCAACAAGAGGCCAAATAGGCGACAACGTTTTCTTGCAAATCTATAAATTAATTGTATCAGTGATGGTGTCTGACTTTCAGGCAGTTTATATAACATCTCTTCCAAAAGGCCAACGATCACCAAAAATTTTTTATAAGATATATGTGTATGTATGTGCGTGTTTATGTTTTATGTTTATGTTTTTCTTTTCTCTCCATTTTTTTCCACATGTATATGGAATCCAACCAGTAGGTATATATTGTATACAGTCAGGAGAGAGAGAGAGAGCCTCAAGTACCCAAATGGTTTGCAGAATGATACTCAATCATTTTCCCTTGACTTAGTGGCTTCCAGGAAGCAATAAGGACTACGTCAAATATATAGGTGTTCCTTTTCTCTGTCAGAGACCAAGTACAAGACTGAGTTGCCAGTAGGCTTTTGAAGTCTATCAGAAAATTTTGTTTTTCCAAAATATCATATAGCTGATGTAGTCCCAAGGCAGCTATTAAGAGTTGACATAGAGAAGTAAAGGCGCTATGAGAACCAAGAAAAGAAATCACTTCTTTAAAAAAGATTTATTTATTTGAGAGAGAGAGCAAGCAAGCATGAGGGGAGGGGCAGATGGAAAGGGAGAGAGAGAATCTCAAGCAGACTCCCTGCTGAGTGCAGAGCCTGATGCAGGGCTCAGTCTCACAACCCTGAGATCATGACCTGAGCCGAAATCAGGAGTTGGATGCTTAACCATCTGAGCCCCCCAGGCGCTCCAAATCACTTTGTTAATCAATGGGTCAGGTCCATTCAAAAAGCCCGGAATCATATGAAACTGATGAATCATAAAATTAACCCCTGAAATTAATTAATATACTATATGTTAACTAAATTGCATTAAAATAAACAGTTACAGATAAATAAATAATTCCTAAAAAAAAAAAAAAAAGCCCAGGATCAGTATGAACCCTTGAGAACATTAATTTTTCTTTGATAGACTTTTACCAGTGAGCTCCATTGAGAGGACTATGTTAACTATGTGCACATAAATATTAAAACTTTGTTAATGGTATGCTCTCAGAGGTATCACATATACGATATAAAGCAGAAATATTAACATGTGCATAAAATGCTACCTTATCCTAAAGTGGACATGGATGAATGAAGGCAGAAGGCGGTCAGAAGGACTTGGTAAGTATGATCAACATTCTTCCAACTATCATTTGTTCTTTTATAACTGTGGATCACAGAATTAATAAATAAAAAATGTGAGCCACCTGTCCCATGCATAACACTGATCTGAATACAAAGAAGGGAAGATCTACAAAACATAAAACATTTGTCTCTTTCCTCAAAAAACTTGTAATCTAGTCAGTGAGGCAGAGCTAAAACAACATCAACTAATACAAGCATTAAGGGAATCAAAATAGGAAGCCAGGAGAAAGGAAGAGGAAGAAGACTTCCTTGTGGGGGTGAAAAGGCAGCTTACATGAGGAGGGCCAGTGAATTTTAGGAAGGAGAAACCAAACAAAACATTAGGAGCCATAAGAATGGATAATTTGTGTTTACTAATAACAGAGTAGATAAGTTCTACTTAATGACAATGTCTATTCGGAAGGCACAGAAAAATCTTGTATTTAGTGAGACAAAAACCTGGACTAGTTAGAGGGCCAACAGATAAGGCAGACAAATCTAAGACAAGTGGATGAGGCTAAATTAACACAGAAAGAATGTATCTGTTAAGTTTTTAATTTATTTTTCTGTAAAGCAAGAGAAATACATAAACTTGCTTGATTAAAGATACTCTAACCCTAATATAATGGATGTATGGAATTAGGACAGCAATGTCAAAAATGTTGTATCTAATACATGTTGTATATGACTCTCTTAGTCTCTGTCTTTTTCTGTCTCTCCATATACACACATAAGCACATATACATACATATATATGCATGTGTCTATATACATACATATAGCAAATGTTTTCTTTAACATGTCTGATATATAACTATTTATTAATGATTATTGATAATAATGATTATTATGGCTTCAAAGCCCCATGATACTTCTACATGACAATATTCTCAACTTGTTTCTACTAAACACATTTGAACTGTGTAAGTTTCCATATATGTATCAATTTAGGTCTATTGTCATTTCCCTTTGAAAGGTTAATTATAGTTTTGTGACTGTATGTGTACTGATGGACTTAGTTGAATAAGTAGAGATCTTATGAGTGTCTGAAACATCAACTTCTGCAAAGAAGAACTTACAAAGAGTTGTTTTGCAGGTTAGAAACTAAGGCCTGGGAAGTTAGGGGTATTGCTCTGAATCCCACAGGTAATGTTAATGAATAATATTTCCATAGCATGGAATAGGTATCAGGCACCATGCTAAGTGAGCCATGTACATTGACTGATTTTACCTCACAACAAAACCTATAAGGTGAGTACTATATTATTACCATCCTCATTTTACAGTGGGAAATAAGGTTCAGAGAGGTTAAGAAGTAACTCAAGGTTGCACAGCTAATAAGTGGAAGTACTGGGATTTGAGCCCGACTCTTCAGGCTCGGAGTCTTTTATCTACTATACTGTAGTGCTAGTCTCAAGGGAAAAGTCAGGAAAAACTAATTGTGGTAGTTTTTCATTCTGAAGATTGTGTACAGAACTACATATGTTTAGAGGGATTGTTTTAGGATGATTTCTCTCACACATGTAGTGAGAACAAACATTTATTTTACCTACGTGGATATACTCATCAATTCAGCCAATCCAAACTCAAATACTTTGCTCTCACTTGTACATATGGATGTGCTTACAAAAGATTTTGTAAAAATCTCTTTAAGGAAGAGCAAGCCTCAATCTTTGAGATACCTATATAGCCTACTAATAAGGAAATCTGGAAATAAACAGAGAAAATTAAACCTAGATTGCACTTGGTAAGCATTCAAATATTTTCAGTCAAGAGGGCTCACTGGAAAAAAAATTCTCAAGCTTATATGCAATATCATGGTAGTTAAGAATAAACAGCGAACAAAACTTCTAAAAGATTTCTTTCCTATTATCATGAAGAGAAACATTAAAATTATATTTACAAATATTCTCCTTCATAACAATAGCATAATCTAGCTATATTTTTGGAATATTCCAATACTCTAAGGATTGTTATTTAATGGAAAGAATTTTAAATGAATGCTATCCTATTTTTATTGTGGGGCATGTTATTATTCCTATGCACTGAATCAAAATTAAAACGATTTACATCTTTTCAAAAGAACCTAATGCAGAGAAGCTTATACATTTGCTAAAACCTTGAACCACAAGGTTTTACATAAGCATAGAATCATATTTTCTTAAATTATAGTAAAATATATTAATATAATTGCAAGCACTGACAGATGTAATTATTTTTGAGCTGGAATATCAACAGTGTCTTCATAGACCTCAGCAAAAGCCTTTGGTGGAGTAGGAAAGGGATAGTCTGGGTATAGGAAAAGTAGGGGCACAATTGCCTTCTGACATTATGCTACTTGGATGAGGTCGAGGAGGGCTCATCTAGGTCTTAGTGAAGAGGGATGGCTGAATTTCCACCTTCTGCCTCTTGGATGGGGTGGACGAGGGATCAAGTAGATCTTAAAAAGAGTGAGGGCACAGCTTCATTGTTCCCCTTTTCATGTTAGCCACTCTTCGTATCAAACTTCCTATAGTAGCTATTGCAACATTATTTCATGCTTTAACTTAAGAATGTTACAAAACAAAAGAATGAGAAATGAATACTCCTAGAAAAAGAAGAAAAGGGGTCAAATTGGCTAGAGAAATTTAGGTTTTGAGGCAAGTATATACAATAAAAAAAATAAAATAATTCTCTAGACAAAGAAAGGAGGAAGATTTTCCCTAATTTTAAATGCACTTACTATGAAAGAATTAAATGTCTATTGTTTTAATAAAAATCCGTTTAATCTTGTTTTCTTTTAGATTCATGTTGTGAATTTTTACTGTTTCCTTAGTTAATAATTTACTGTTATAACCATTTGTTTGTTTTTTATACTTTTCATTGTGCAACTATATAAAAACTTAGGACATTTATCAGACAGTATTTAAAACTCATTTACTTTCTCACACATATTTTGTCTCCTCCTTTCTATTTTGGCAGTGTGCGTGCCAAAAATCATGATTTTTATACTTGATAAAACTTTAAGGCAAAACTTTCTTCTTACTCCATTCATTATAATGACAAATGAATATAGATCTCTATCTGAATTAGTGAAGCAATCCAAACAAAAAATATTGAAACATATTGAAAATTGATTTCATGCATTTATTTTATTAGTAGATATATTGTATCACATGTTGAAAAGCATGCTAAATCTTATTGTGTGAAAGATGTGAAAGTTTAGAATGACAAACTTAATGGGTTTAAAGAGACATGTGATACTTAACTGGATAAAACAAAATGTCACTGAAAGACACAGGGCTGAAAGGACACAAAGAAACAATGCAATGAAATTACTTAATTTCACAGATAAATCAGAACTACAAAGCTATTTATTATCATTATTACAAACAAAGTAGTGTTTAAAAACTAGACTCAAATTCATCTGGCACTGAATTCATTGCTCTAATTATAGAATCCAATCTAAGGACCTGAAGGCATTTGAATATACCGTTTTCAAACTCCCTCTGAAATTCTGCATGCCGTTCATGACATCTCAAGTGCTATTAGAACACTGCTCGAAGACCTGCAGTTTAGGGACTCTCATTCCTATGGTACCCACTGATTTTTTAAGACCTCACATTAAAAAATAAACACTTTACAGAAAGAAACTTATACTTTTAGATTTCATGAATCAATCCTGATTCTTCGGCGGGGTTGAGGGAAATAAGGAAGGGTAGGGATGTGGGGAGAAGGGGGGTGAGGGATGTATGGAACTTAATTTTTCTTTCACATGTTAGTGCTACAAGTACTGAGAGCATATATAATGTTCCCTCTTTGGATCTCACATCTCCTTGCACTTTTCCAGGCCTTTTGTAAACATGTTTCCAGTTCTCTTTGTGGCCTCTAAGGTATGGCATTCAGAGCTGAAGCAAAGCCCTCAGACATGATCAGGTCAGTGTGGCACTGAACTTGATATTTACATCCTTCATTCCAGATAGGGAATAGTCAACATGTGCAGCTTTAAATCCATCTGGGCAGAACTTCTGTCTGCTGTTTGCTTGCTTGCTTATTTGTTTGTGTAAAGAGATGCTCAAAGACTTTCTGATTCTGATTCCCACTGGATTCTGACACACGGCTGCTGTGGAGAACCCCTGCTCCACACACTGTCTCTTTTTACCCTAGGGCTACAATTTTAATAGCTACAGAACTCTTTCAACTCGTATCACCTTTACATTTGAAACTTTCACTTGGACTGCTTCGAAGTGAGATCTCCAATTCGTGAATGAGCACATGTGATTTTTAAAATTTAGGTTGGACCTTATATTTATCCTGTTAACTTTCAGCTCTCTCAATTGTTTTTAACTGCCCAGATATTTGTAGTTTCCGGTTCTGTTTTCCAATATTTTTACTATTTTCCAGCTCTGCATTTTTTGTGGGCATATTTCCTGTATGTTTGTTTAAATTTGGTAAATACATTGACAGGGAATAGCCCAGAAGAGAATTTTGCAGAAATCCAAAAGACAATTCTCTTCAGAGTGACATAACCTTTGGTGGTGGTTATTCAACAAATTCCTAATTTGTCCTGTGACTAAACACCTGAGACCTTGCCCAATGCCGTGCTCAGTTAAAGAGCACTTTACTGCCTTTGACTCAATGCTGCCATTATAATAATTTACCATCAGACATTGATGCTGATAATTCTGAGCATTATTTTATAAGACAAATTTGGCATAGAGTTAAATATCATAGGAAAGTTTTCATATGATATACAATCAGAAGCCTCCTTCAAAGCATACTTTAAAATAGAGGAAAATTATCACCATGATGGGATTGAAAGACAAACATTTTGAATCTCAATATTTCAACACACCTATTATTAGAGAACAAGAGCTATATTTTTTTTAAAAAAAAGCAAGGTTCTAATATACATTCCACTTCTATTGTTACCAAAATATTTTTCTGGGAGCAATTTAAAAAAAAAAAGTTCTTACCAAAAAAGCTGGGACCCTTAGTAGGCTGGGGAGTGATGGAATCATTATTCACAGAATCAGGTGGGGACACAGTATTTGTAACATCAAGCGTTGTCAGACTATTCACAGGACTAAACGGTATTGTACTACCCGTAGACTCAGGCAGTACTGTATTATTCACAGCTTGTTCCAACTGAAGATCATTCACTGGAAAAAAAAATACAGCCAATTAAAATACAACATTGTCATATGTCCATAATTATACACACAAAGCAAAGCACAGCGGTTGTGTTAAGAAGAGTAGACATCGGGGTGCCTGGGTGGCTCAGTTGTTAAGCGTCTGCCTTCGGCTCAGGTCCTGGGATCGAGCCCCTCATCAGGCTCCCTGCTCAGTGGGGAGCCTGCTTCTCCCTCTCCTGCTCCCCCTGCTTGTGTTCCCTCTCTCACGGTTTCTCTGTCAAATAAATAAATAAAATCTTTAAAAAAGAAGAAGAAGAAGAGTAGACATCCAAGGACACCAGGGTGGCTCAGTCCATTGAGACTTGATTTTGGTTCAGGTCATGATCTCATGGGTCTTGAGATGGAGCCCCCCAGTGGGCTCTGCACTCAGCGGGGAGTCGGTTTCAAGATTCTCTCCCTCTGCCCCTCCCCCAGCTCATGCGCACATGTACGCGCACACACACAATCTCTCTCAAATAAATAAATCTTTAAAAAGGAGACTTCTAGAAATTTTATTCACATTGCTATGTTAAATTAATGAACAGTAAATCTTTATATTTATACATATTGTTAGTAAGATCATATTTCTGTGAGTAACTTTGTAGTTCTTGGTCAAAAAAAGGTAACAGTTAAAGTTTAAGGCATCCTTTAATAAATTTCATGGTCAGGTAAAACTGATTGATTTTAGGTGGTAGGTTCCAAAGAACTATTTGTCCTCAAATTGTTATAAACCTAAGGGATTTCAGCAGCCCTATTCTTATGCTTACATTGTACTAAAATTCTCAGGAAAGAAAATTAAATAATGTAACCTAAAATAAATCTATGGAAATAAGTTCCCCTATACATTTCTTAATTTTCTGTTCCTTTTTTTTTTTTTAAGTTAACGCAGTGACTGATTTTTATCAAATTTAGTGGATGCTACTGTATCTTCATCTGTATGGCTGAAACAAAAATCTAGGTAAACTTGAACATCCTTTAAGTTGCCTTATTTTTAAAGGATGCCTGTAAATGAAGTAAAATGAGATGGGAAATAAACTTACCTAAACTCTCACAGGTTTGCTTGCATTGATCCAGTGATTCAAAGTTGTTTTGATTGCCAAGGCACCCACCGTACTTGAAATCTTCACATTTCTTTGACTCATTGTTATAAAAATACCTAGTTATATAACCTCGACAGACTCCACTGTCTTCCCCCAAAAAGCAGTAATCTGGCTTTTCTGGAAATTATAAAAATGTCAGAAAGCAATATACTTTTTGTGAATAATTGAATTACGCTGATTAAATGTACAAAATAACCAAGTTGAAGTTATTTAAGGAGTAAACATGAAAAGTTAAAGATACAAGGTAAAAACGGAACTTTATCCACAACCACACAATATTAAAATTGTCCACTATGTCTATTGTGACATTTAGAATAAGGAAGATGTATCTATTGTCACATATTGTTGCTACTGGAATTTCAAGTTCTAAATTTCTCATCATAAATTAATAGGGCGCCTAACTATCAACCATTTCAGGAATTGAAAGAGTAAAATATGTTATTTTACCCTTGGTTTGGAAGAAATATTCCAAAATTCATAATGTTACAAAATGTTATGGCAAAATTTTGGTTCAGTTATTTTTTTAGGCGTACAGGCATTGACATTTAGGAAAGAAGTAGGAATATTTCATATTTTTCAGGTATAGGCTCCCATTAGGGAAAGAAGTGTAATGTGTTGCTTCATTACAATGGTTTCAATTTAAAAAATATTGGAGGAGAAGCTTTGAGGCATGTGGAAGCTTTCATGGCTATTCTTAGAAGTTCCTGAATTCTTATTCTGGAATCTGTATTAGGTTAGGCATGACATCCTCCACCAGTGTGTCTCTTGTTTTTCTTCTTCCTGGCATTGGAGTGACTCCAGCAGTGCAAAGGCAGAAAGGAAATACATGTTCAGGGATTGGAGAGGCTTTTGAAAAAAATCTAATGCCCATTCTTTGATAGTGCTCCAAACCAGATTAAACACAGCTGTCACAGAAATTGTGCTACTGTGATCTACATTACAAGCCTTGTCTACAGGCATACTCTGTAAAGAAGAGAATTAAACTTATTTTCAAAATTATGATTGCAAGATATATGGGGCTTAAATTGGGGAAAGCTCCAATTTCCCCACTTTATCCCTGCAACTGTATTATCAGAGTGGCAAAAATGAACTGTAGTATCCTTTTCCATTTTAAAGCAACCTGTTCTATCTCAGGGAAGCAACACTCAGGAGGTTACTATAAAAAAAGCATATATTTAATATTAATGATTTCTGCAACAGTTGCAAATCCTTGGAAAGGCTGATCTCCATGAGAGCATTGTTTTATTAATAAAACATCCCATTTTAATGTAGTGTAAAATATCTATCTACTATAACTTCTCGAAGTACCAATTTGAGAGTTTTGTTTATTGTTTATTGCCTCTTGTTTCTCAAGGTGAATGTTACTATTATCCGCATAGCAACAATTTGTGGTTAAGTGTAATTTATGGGACAAGGAAAAAAAATAATTCTTTAAATTTTTGTAAAACTTTTTTATAAGAGAATGAGGAAAAATACATTCAATTGCTATTATTTCGATTTGTTTTGGCCTTAGTATGTACTTCTTATGAAATTTTAAATCATCTTAACAGAGAATATAAGAGTTCTGTGTTTAACAAAAAGGAGTAGGTAAAATATACTGCATATAAAGAATAGAAAATAATAAGAAATTATGCTGAGAAGTATAATTAAGAAATTGTGCAACTAGAAGTTGCTATTATTTATGAGGCTCCATTCTAGGACATAAATTTATTTTAGGACAAAGTTGACATTGCACACTTGTAAAATAATTCCGCTTGGGCCTACAGTTTAAAATAAGGTTACAAATCAAGAAATTCATGCCCTATATTCCTCAGATAAAGTAACAGTCGTACTAAATCTGCATACACAATCCTTGCTCTAGACTGATGCTTGGTTAAAACACAGAATACAGATTTTAAGCTACAAACTTCCATAAACCACATTAAGTTTTACTATTAACTTTTATTTGAGGCTGCATACTTGACAATTGTCTTAACCCAAACTATTTCAAAGAGGTTGTCTTTGTAACTGTTCCAAAAGCATATCACAAAGTTAACTTGAAGTGGATATGTCTAGAGGTCTTTATTATGGATGGGTTTTGGCATTTGAACATTGTTTAACACATGTGAACAGTATTGATTAGCTTTATTCTCTAATTTCCATATGTAGTATCAGTTAAGAATGAAGAGAAGAGGAACTCCTAACTAGGACACTAATTACATTATCTACCTTACTGCTCTCTCACCACCTGCTAAGCCAGGTGACTTTCCAACCTTCCTCCCTGACTCTTGACAAATGTAATTCATTCAAGTTGCCTCTTGATCTTTGATTTTCCTTTTGACAAAGCAAATCCCTCATCCTTGGGTCTCCTACTTACTGTCATATCTCCTATAAATGCTGAAGTTGAACTCTATAGACTGGGGATTCTGGAGGCTTGGTGATCTCGCTGAGCAAAGCAAGGTAATGAACTCAGTAGGTTATAATCAAAATTTAGGAGACCTTATTTTGCTATTGAATACTACCACTATTCTAGGATTAAGAAATCCATAAACCTACACAGAATGGAGAACATTTTTACTTTGTATCTAAGGAAATGTTATATTTTTTTCTTAATCAAGTTAGTGCCAATCTGACAAAACTCATAAAAAATGTAGATTTAGAACTTGTTAAAGGTAAAAGAGCTCTATTTCCCTGAATGTGCTCATTTTATAGTCAAGGAAATAGGAGCTCAAATAGCAGAAGTGATTCCTCTAGTTCATAGCAGAGGTATGCCCCTCTGCGTGCCATATTTGTTTTCCTCACACCTAGTAATTTATACTGTGCTTTATAATTTATAAGATTGTTTTTCATACACTGTCAGTTTTTGACTGGAGCCAATTAACTTTGGTAAAAATAAAATATTGCATTTTTGGAAAAATATCAGTTAATATGAATTAGAAGAAAAAGAATGATTGAATTCCAAATCATTAAATATACATTAAATAGCATAATTTTATAGTAAATTTTATCTGCATACATTTTTTTCCTAATTTCACATTTTTGAAAAAATACCCTAACATTTAAATGTTGGTATTTCCTTTCACAAAGATACCATCTTTTACTTGGTGGATAAAACCCTCTATTGGTAAATATCCTGTATTCTTTGATACTACAGATAATGAATTTCATTTAATTGAAACATTGAACATTTCAGTAAAGATTAATTCAATTTTATAGAAAGCTATTTTAAAATTTGTAAATAAATACATCCACTGATAGTGTTTGTACAATCTTTGCGTGTGAATTTATTTTATAAATTTTGATTCAGTCTAGTAAGTCTTAAGTTTATCAGTCACAAAAGCATTCAACTCTTTCTCACACAATTAAATCAAAGTCAGAAAAATTAAAATACAGTTTGAATTTTGTAACTCTTTCATTTCCCAAGTTAAATAATTTGATCCCTTTGTTCAGTATTTTGTCATTCAAATGTAGATGACATAAATGGTAATTGGACCAAGTCAGCTTCTAGACCTTTACTAAAAGGAGTGTCTTTCTTGATCTACTGATATATTTTTTCATGTGCTAATGTAACATTTTAATCAGAAAATTATTTTTAGCTAAAACCAGTAAATAATTTAAATCACAAAAGCTATGTACACACACTAATGTTGACAAGAGCAATCACTTATTATTAAATATCTCCATTTACTTCTGCATATAGACTTTGACAACTCAAAGACATATATCAATTCAGGGAAATACTGGATATAACTTGCTAAAGATACACAATGCTGAGATTATCAAGGGAGTAGAGATCTGAGAACTAACAGCATCTAAATTACTGTTCAACAGATGTTAAAATAGCATGTGCATGGCTGTGGAATTCGACTGATCTAATACTAAATATCATTCTGCATTAGAATGAGAGTAAATATAGTGTCTGAAGACTTCCATACCAAATATCATATATGTTATTTTAAATTTTTCATTATATCCACTGAAATAAAACACCATTTCAAAGATTGTATGGATTTATGATGGAGTCCATATCAAAGAAAACTAAGAATTGAATTTCTAAGTGTCTTGCATAAATTCTAATTAGCATATAAATGAATGTTTACCTTTTTCTAATGTTGTCTCTGTCTTGGCCTGTGGATAAACTGCAAGAAAAAACAGTATGTGCGTCAATTATCAAAATTTATATAAATAAATTATATATAAATTTCAATTTAACAAACTAGGATGATGTATTTATTACCATTAAAATTATTCTTATACATAATATCAATAAATAGCTTAAATTTCTTATTTTCTCTAAAGATTAAATAATTTTAATTTTTATAGATATGAGGCCATCTGCATTTTAACGTAATAATGTCAAAACTGGTGTTGAAAGTTTCTAACACATTGACAAAAATAAGAATTCATGGTGAACTACATTTGCTATTCAAAACACCTATGATTGAAAAACATTAAGATAATGTGAAATATGAAAGTAATTCAAGCAGCATACTTTGCATATCAAAACAGATAATTTCTATAGAGACTTGGTAGTAGGGGTGGAAGAAACCAGAATTATCTCCTTTCCTGATTCCTTCCCCTGCTGCATTGTTTCAACCCAATCACAAGTTTTTATTATTATTTCCAAGTACAGAAGAGAAATGAAGCAAAAGGTATCTGTGACATATTTTTTGGTTTAACCTCAAAGAATTAATGGAATTTCTCCACTCAAAAACTAGAATGCTGCTTGTCTTTGACTCACTATATTCAAGTACGGATGCTAAGTTCTAATTTAAATGATAGGTGATGAAATTCAAATCAATATAATAAGTGAAGTTTTAATTTGCTCATGTAAACATTAGGAAGGCTGAGTGATGTTTGTTGTATAATCATGTTCTGCAGAGAAAAGCTTTGGTCAAGGCAGTTTATAATTAGTTGTATGGCCAGAGAGACAGGGGGTTGGGGGAATGAGTTGGCTTATATGCCCCTTTCAGCCAAAAATCAGCAGCTAGGTTATTCTTTGGAATATAAAATATCTTTGAAAGAGAAGGTAATGAGGCCTTTTTAAAAAGATTTTCCTATATTTTATTAAATAGTCTTTTTAAAAAGATATATATATAATTGTATTTTAAATATTAAGGAAACCTCAGGAGTCTTTCTCATTGTAAATAACCAACTGTCGATGTGTTTCAATTAGATAGTGGATTGTCATAATAAGCTTATATTGAAATATTTTAATGTACAATTAATTTGTTACAGTTTTAATTTATAAGGGCAAAGAAAGAATATATACAGATAAATATTACATCAGACTAGAGTGCTAAATAATCATTTTTACTGTTTTGCCTACTGACGGTAGCCATTGGATGGGAACATAGAAATGCTTGATTTCAATGTTCATGTAATATTAAAAGATAACTTGTTTTCTGATTCCATTCCAAGTTGGATTAATGTTAAGTAATTAACACATATTAAACAAAAAACAACCAAAAATTTTTCAAAATAATTACATTGATCTTGGCTAACTGTAAAATAATTAGGTTCTCAGCATAAAGAGGGCCACTGATTTCACTGGCTGCTTCCATAATATTCATACCTTATCATGGTAACTAAGCAGCATGTTTTACACATGCGTAAAAATTTAAACTCTGAACATAATGAAAAAAATATGTAATTTAGCAGATAGAGATATTAACAGGCACTGCAGGATAAAATGACATTTGATGTCATTATTTTCTAACGTTTCTAAGTGCTTTCAAGCCTACAGTCACATTATTTACTTGAAAGGATCTTTCCCTTGAACAAGTAATATAAATATTAGTATACATAACATTAATGATTTTGGTCTACGTGATTATCACATCCTCAGTGTGCACAGGAAGAAACTGAGCTTCAGAGAGTAACAACATTCAGGACTGAAACAAAACAAGCTTTCATCCCATTTATTTTTATTAAACTGTTATTCTATTCATAACATAATGTGTCCATCTTCGTAGAAAATCAGTTAACTCTGATGGTGTAGTCTATTTTTGACTATTCTATTCCACTGATTTCTGTCTATCCTTATTCTCACATCATTCTGCTCAATTTCGGCAGCTGTGCTATAACTCTTGAAATCAGGTAAAGTCTGGGGCACCTGTGTGGTTCAGGCTGTTAGCATCTGACTCTTGGTTTCGGCTCAGGTCATGATCTCAGGGGTGTGCGACTGAGGCCCACATTGGCTCTGAGCTCAGCTGAGTCTACTTGAGGTTCTTTCTCTCCACCCCACCTCCCCCCCGGCCCCGTCCCTCTCCCTGCTCACTCACATGTGTGCATGTGCTCTCTCTCTCTCTTTCTAAAATAAAAAAAATCTTTTTTTAAAAAAAGGAAATCAGATAAAGTTCTCCAAATTTGCTCTTTTATTCAGAATTGTTTTAGCCATCCTAGGTCCTTTGTATTGCATATCATTTTTAGAGTTGACTAATTAATATATAAACAAAAATGTGCTGGAATTTGGTATAGGATAAAATTTCCAGATCCATTTGGGGAGAATTTACATCTCAACTAAAGTGCACCTCTCAATCTATTGTTTTATATCTCTGTTCATTAAAGTCTTCTTTATTTGCCAATGAATTTTTAACAATGTTTTATAGATTTCATTGTAAATGTTATGTACTTTTTTATTTAAATCCATCACTAAGAATTTCATGTTCCATTATTTTAAATGAAATTGTCTTTTTAAGAATTTTGTCTAATTTTCTATTTGTTCATTGCCAGCATGTGTGTAAATATTTACATTGTCCTTTTATCCAGTGAGATTTCTAAAGTCATCTGCAAGTTCCTAAAATTTTTCATATATATAATTGGGTTTTCTCTCAGTCATGTGGATGCTCTGGGAGATGTACCATTTACAAATACTTACAATTATTTTCTCTAACTTATGGAATTTCACCAAATGCATGCAGTTTTGTTGTTCAGTGACAAACTCAAAGGGACTCTTGTTCTGACTTTTTAGCTTTTTCTCTACATATGTCCATACTCTCCCACATATTATGCCCCAAAACCCATTGACCTCAGTCTCCTAATCTCCAATCTCCATATTCTCTACCAGGGAGACCACCATCCTGTGCTTGGGCTCCCCTCCTTTAGCTATGGTTCAGAAGTGCCTTCATGCAGAAAGCTGGGGAGACTGGACTCACCTCACATGTTTCCCTTCTCTAAGGAATCACAATCCTGCACTGCCTTTTTTGTTTGTTTGTTTGTTTTATTTGACAGAGAGAGCGAGAGAGGGAACACAAGCAGGGGGAGCAGGAGAGGGAGAAGCAGGCTTCCCGCCGAGCAGGGAGCCTGATGTGGGGCTCGATCCCAGGACCCTGGGATCATGACCTGAGCCAAAGGCAGACGCCTAATGACTGAGCCACCCAGGTGCCCCCTGCACTGCCTTTTGATCCATGTCTGCCAACAGTTGCTTCATATATTTTGTCTAATTTTCTAATCATTTATATTATGAGAGAAAGTTCTGTTTCAGTGCTTCCATCATAGCTGAAGATAGAATTGTCTCTTTAGGTGATTTTTTAAAAGCCTAGCAATCCTTTTTATATATGCTGGTTATATCCTTAACAGTAATTTACTATACACAACACTCATATATTCAAACAATAAGTGGCTCTTGGAGATGTAATAAGGAGATGGAAGCCAAAGACTCATATTTATATGCTAGGTAGTAATGATGTTTAGAAGATACTGTAAGCAAGGAGGTCACTGGAGAACGAAATAATTATATTTGATTAATTTCTAAAGAAAAGGGTAATTTTTATATGATGGTGAAATAAAAGAAACAGGTATGTATCGTGGGAAAGAGGCCAGCTGATGAAAATGTTAGGCTGCTAAAGGAGAAAGTGAGAATTACAAAGAATGAGGCAACCAGGCCTCTAGCCAAGGTGCTGAACCTGAGTGCTATTCAACTCAACACAAAAGGATACTCGGCCCAGTATGGATGAGGAGGTATAATGAATGGAAAATGACCAGGCAATCACCAAAACCAGGGGCCCACCAGAGGATCACTGAACTGCATAATCTCTCTTAGTAACATTTCCAGCACTTGTATGGAGAAGAAAGAAGGAAATAAGTGCTCAAGTTCAAAGAAATATATTCACATCAATCCTTTTCTGTCAGCTCTGGAATATACAAAAAAAAAAAAAAAAAAAAAAAAAA